>NC_090650.1:422634190-422774190 GCF_040937935.1 Hyperolius riggenbachi
TTATATTGTTCTTGTTGTAGTGTTGTTGGCTCCTTTTTTGAATGGAAAATCAATAAAAAAAAGTATTCTTCCAAAAACAGAATAAAAAAACATTATTTCTTTGCATTTTTAAAATTGATTTTCTTAAAATGCGACTAGGTCTTTTTGAAAAATTATTTTTTTTATTTGTTTCCACTATTCTCCTTAAAGGGACTCCGAGCACCTCTTATGGGCATGCCTTTAAGCCAGACAACTTCCATAAAGTCAAGCTATGACCCCTCTGGAGGAGCCTCTTGCAATGGCCATGCGTGTCACTTCCTCTTCCTGCTTCATTCAGTGATGCACTTCTCTAACAGAGAAGACAGGGGTGACCCGGAAGTTATAACATAGTCAAGATGGCAGCCGCAATTTTTAAATTAAATGAAAACTATTTGGTGTAGAATTGGCGATTCAGGCATCAAATGAAAGAGGAAAGCACAAGCTATAGAAAGGTATGCATCTTTAAGTACTTTGCAGTACTGGTCGGAGTCTTAAAGGCATGCCCATGAGAGGTGCTCGGAGTCCCTTTAACTTATGTAGCCAATTTGGAGGCATGTATGGAGGCTGTGCTATTAACTGTTAAAGTTGGCACAAAATTACACAAATTATGCAAAATTACAAATGGAGTACACAAAATCAATTGAATGTTCAAATCGTAATTACGTATGGCCATAATTGCAAAAATGTACTTGAAATGTGTAATGATTTGCAGATTACAATCATCAGTAACCGCATCTAGGGATTGCTGGATTATGTCATAAGGCAAAGAGCGCAGAGCCACTAGCCAATCAGAAGCCATCTTTCATTTTGCTAACTGTCCTATAATACAGAGGAGCTTCAGTGTGGGCTTTCCACAGACTTGAGGCTGATCTAATTAAGCCCAGTGGTTGTTGGTAAATTAAGAAACAGCTACTGGACTAAAATTTGCCACTTACCTGGGGCTTCTATCTGCCCCCTGTAGCGGTCATATCCCGCGCCATCCTCCTCTGATCAACCGTTCCCCGCCGCCGGCACAGAGCAATTATTCCTCTAACAAGACGAATAATGCGCGCTCCCGTTCCCGTTGTTGGGAGCTTACTGTGCAGGATGAAGTTTTCTTGTACTGCACCTGTGCAGTAAGCTTCCAATGACGCGCATGGCCGATCTTTGGAGAACGGCGTGGGCCATTACTGCTACAGGGGGGCTGTAGATGCCCCAGTTAAGTTTCTGTTTCTATTTTAACCCCCCCCCCCTCCCAGAGAACCCCTTTAAAGCAGACCTTTCCTGTGCTCGGCTTCCCCTCTATGCTGCAGCAGTAGGAAACATTCACAGCTCCAAATGGCTCCACACAGAGCAGAGTACATACCCTGTCCACCCCCCACATCCCTATGCATCGTGTTCCTTTATGGCTGTGTAGAGTCGCTGTCGATGGGCATATTTTAAGCATGCACAGTTTATAAATATTCCATAGCGTGCATGCCCAGGATGCTCCCAGCGATGGCGGCTCTACATAGTCATGCGGGGGCAAGCACAGAGAAGGTGCACGGAGTGGACAGAGCATATGCCCTTGAACTCCCACTGGAGCCAAGAATGGGGGCTACAGTGACAGCATGCTGGGAGGCCAGGCATCACAAGGGGCCACCCAATCTCTGGAGACCTTCTAGATTATGCAAGTATGAATACATTTTAACATTTTTTTGCACCTCAGGTTTACTTCAACATAATCAGAGGCGCTTGGTGTTATCAAGACGTTACACTGTTACTCCTTCTGTTATTGCCTGAGGAAGCGGGAATATACCTGCAAAACGCGTTGCTTTGTTTTCTGGAGCATGTGAATACATTGAATTTGTTTGAAAACTGAAAGTTTCATGTCTGCTTGGGGGAGGAAAGTCCACCACTGCCTCCCTAGCATTTTTTGAAATTTTAAAATATTTATCCTGTTGGCGCCTCTGTTCACCTTTACGCGATACCTGTGTCCACCACTGGTGGAGGAGTGATATACCATAACTTTTCCGATCTACAGAGAGCGACATCTTAATCCTGAGTGGGGACCGGTCTTAACCACTTGAGGACCTACCCTTTACCCCCCCTTAAGGACCAGCGCTGTTTTAGCTGATCTGTGCTGGTTGGACTCTACAGCCCCCAGCACAGATCATGGTGCAGGCAGAGCGACCAGATCGCCCCCCTTTTTTCCCCACTAGGGGGATGATGTGCTGGGGGGGGTCTGATCGCTTCTGCCTGCCTGGGTGTTGCGGGGGGGGAGGGCACCTCAAAGCCCCCCTCCGCGGCGAAATTCCCCCCCTCCCTCTCCTCCCTCCCTTCCCCGGAGATCCGAGGCTGCACAGGAACGTATCTGTCCTGTGCAGCCTCTAACAGGCTCCTGCCTGTCATGTTACAGCGATCCCCGGCCACTGATTGGCCGGGGATCGCTGATCTGGTACAACGCTGCTACTGTTAGCAGCGTTGTACGGATGTAAACAAAGCGGATTATTTCCGCTTGTGTTTACATTTAGCCTGCGAGCCGCGATCGGCAGCCCGCAGACTATTCACGGAGCCCCCCGCCGTGAATTGACACGCGAGCGGCTGCTTCCTGATTAATTAGCCTGCAGCCGGCGACGCAGATCTGCGTCGCTGGTCCTGCATCTGCCACTTTGCCGACGCACGGTATGAGTGCGCGGTCGGCAAGTGGTTAATCTCCCCACCTGCATTTACAGTGGTTGCCTAATCGGTAACCCTGGTTTGTGAGTATTATTGTGTACTTACCTTCATTTTTCCAATTCCAATACATACTACACTATACTGGACTCTCTGTGTTCTCTTGAATCTCTTCATTTTTGTGTCCTCAACATAATCAGAGGTTCACATATTATATTTTGAGGTGCCCTGATCTAGCTCTGACTATACATCCTGTAACCCCATAAGAAGAAGTATCTGGTGTGGCTGGGGGAGTGTCTGGGCGTCTGTGTACCTTATGATGTGTGTGCCCGGCCGCGCCTGTCGGTGGCTGCTGCGCCCGCCCCCCCGGCTCGCGAGTGGATGAAGCTTCCTGCCTCTCTCCCTCCCCCCTTCTGGGATTGGGCCGGGTGGGGCGGGCGCTGCGGGCGCCGATTGGCGAGCTGGAGTACTTTAGATGGACGTTTGGATGTGTGTCATGCTTGTGCTACGCCCCCCTTTGAGAAAGCCGGAAGTCCGGCGAAACATGTCAGGACAGCGTGGCTTAGCGTCCTGAGGCTGTCTGCACCGGTTGCTGTGCCGCCGCACACCACCTAATCACCCCCACTCTCAGGCCGGACTCTGTTCTTCCCAGCACGCTCTCTATTTGTGGTATGTGACCAGAGGCCCAGGGCATTGAAGCAACTTGGGAAACGTTTTCATACGTCTATTGCCTGCTGCAGGATGGAGATACCTTTTGCATCTTCCACTACATATATGGACTGGAGCTGATAGCAGGGACGGATCTAGACCAAGTTGCGCCTGGGGCGAGGTCAGATTTTGGCGCCTAAAGGTCAGGTTTTGGCGCCTAAACTGCCATTCATTTTGCCACCTTTTTAAGAATTCAACAAACTGCGCCTGGGGCAAGAGACCCGCTTGCCCCCCCCCTAGATCCGTCCCTGGCTGACAGGACACCATTCATCTGGTACTGTATGCATTGCCTTTCTCTGGAATACATGTTATGTCCACGCTTTACTCCGCATGCTGGCAGCTTGCAGTGTCTGTCGTTCCTGCTTATGCTTTGATGGACCTTGCTTTGCTTCTCCTCAGCCCTGCAGCTTTTTGTTGTTCTCTACCTGTGCCTTTTGAACTGCCTGCCTAACACAAGTGCTGGAATAGCTGTTACTCGGATTATCCATTCCTCTTCATACCTATGTTTGTTGCGTTTTGCTGGGTTGCTGGAGGCGGCCTGATATCCAACTGTTACCGTTACTGAGCGGACATTTCACTCAAGAACTCTCATTGGAAATACTCAGTCTGAGTCAAGTGAAACTAGCTCATGCATGAGTTTCTATAACCGAGTTTCTACTACCAGGGGGTTAGGACTGTATGGGTGTTGCGTGTGTGGTATGAGTGAGCGGTGTGGGACAGCCATTGGGATGTCTCTGTTTTAATGTTTGATCCTTTTTTTATTATGTGCCTCATTCTTGATAATTAATAAAGTATTTTTGATATTTTTTCATAACTTGTGTTCTTACTGCTTGGAGCATATGCCCCGCATTAGTACCTCCTAAATTGTTTTGGCTATCTTATTATTTTTCATGTAATGACTTTGGGTCCTCATCCAAACCTAAACAAGTTTTTTGCCATTGTATGAGTGTCTACAGATGAGTTTCTCAGTATGACTATTTTTAACCAGATCAGGCAACAGCCTCATGTCTGCAGAGTCTCTACAAAGGCCCTTGGCAGTTACTGTTGGAACACAATCTTTTCAGAAAACAGCCCTGGGTATGAGCCATCCAGGTATTCCTTTGTGGAACATCACCAACAGTTCAGATGTCTTCAGAGCAGCTGGACAATGCTCACATCTTGGCAAAGCTCATTTTCATTGCTTGCAAAAATGTAACTTACATATGTTAAATACATTTTGGTGAAAAAAACGTTAATCTTGAAAAGAAACGAGAATGACATGTTACTAAAGACATTTTCACTCTAGTTGCATGTTCCTAAACAGTAGAGTTGGTAAGCAAGTTAATGTTCAGGATCCTCTGATTACTAAACCTAACCTATACCAAACCTAACCAATACTACCATTCAGTCATCTTCAGTAGCCAATGTTTTGACTGTACAACAGCTTGCCAAAATTAGGCAACTAGCACCACTAACATGGTATCGCTCACTCCACATGGCCTATAAAATACAGAATACTCTTCAGGGTTGGCCTACTATCATTCAAATCCTGACACACTTTAGGACCTGAATGTCTGAAGGATGTGTTTTAACTGCCCCGCACCTTCTGTTAGGTGGTTATGACCGCACCTCAAAACCTTTAGAACCAGAGTGTCGTGCTGCCCCTTCCTTCTGGAACTCTTTACCTGACTCAATCTCCTGGAGATGTGCTAATCCAGTTTGCTAGGCCACCTGTTTAGTTTGGTGTTTAGAGACATAGCTTTTCCCTCTGTGACATAATCCACCATGTCGCTCATTATTGAACTAGGACTCGTCATGCACTTTGAGTCCTACGGGAGTTTACAACAGATGATGTTTTTTGTTGAGTGGTCGGTAAAGAACCGTCTGAAAAGTGTCTGCCAATTTGCTTCAGAAGGGAGAGAAAAAATTCCTGGTTCCCCATCAGAAATAATTCTGCCTGCCTGACTCTACATCACAATCTTATAAACTACATGGTTAGAAATCTACTATTTTTTAACATTATCTACAGTATATGCTAGACATAGTTCTGATGGAAGGGTATTCTGCATTTTCACAGCCCTTGTAGTGGAAAACATTTTTCAAAGCTGAAGATTACGGGTTGTTTTGTTTTTGTTCTTCCAACCTTAAAGTGGACCCAAATTAAAAATACAAGATTTCAGGAATAAAATCTATTTTCTAAATTATAATAATAAATAGCAGCCTTTTTCAGCTGCATGATGCCAAATATAAAATATTTTACATTTATTGGAGGAGCCCCTCCCTTCCTTTCATATTGCCGGGACAGAATCCGGCAATATGATGGAGTAGATGGTGTCCAGCAATGGAGGAATTGCTAATGGCTGCCCCCAGTATAACCCTAGCTATGAAAAGAGAAGGGTGAAAAGCATGCACTGAAATGCTCATAGGCTTGAAGGAGTGTTTATTTATCTTTGTATGTGTCAGAGTGGTGCAACTAAATATTTTGAATTAAAAAAAAATGTTTGGTTTGGGTCCGCTTTAAGGGTTGGGGGATGGGTCTCTTCTGTCTTTTCTGGTAACCTTATAGTGATTTTTTACCAGATTTGCTACATTTAAATATGATCCTTTGACAGATGAATACGTTTATACATTTCGTTCAACTAGCTATTCCACATTACTGAGGTCCTTCTTAAACTTTATCAAAATTGGTTTCAATATTTGGTAACCCTGATTTCCCTCCTGCCCTTCACAATCTTGAGGCCTTGCACAGGTGGTCTGCTAAATTTTGGGTGTATAACTCTTTTACCGCCTCTGTTAAAGAGGAACTCCAGTGAAAATAATGTAATAAAAAAGTGCTTCATTTTTACAACAATTATGTATAAATGATTTTGTCAGTGTTTGCACGTTGTAAAATCTTTCCTCTCCCTGATTTACACTCTGAAATTTATCACATGGTGACATTTTTACTGCTGGCAGGTGATGTCAGTGGAAGGAGATGCTGCTTGCTTTTTTGGCAGTTGGACCCAGCTGTAAACAGCTGTTATTTCTCACAATGCAATCAGATTCACAAACAGCAAACTCACTGTGGGAGGGGTTTCACCACAATATCGGCCATACAGCGCCCCCTGATGATAAGTTTGTGAAAAGGAATAGATTTCTCATGGGAAAGGGGGCATCAGCTACTGATTGGGATGAAGTTCAATTCTTGGTCACGGATTCTCTTTAAAAGCTTATTCAGTCAGGGTCATCATAGCTCTTCTAAAGTGGACCTGAACTCAAAACTTCCTCTCTGCTCTACAAGATAAGCAGCAGCATAATAACCTTTAAAGAAAAAATAAATATTTGTTACAGCTGATACAAATCCTGCAATAAATCTGCAGTGTAGTTTCTTCTTGCTTTCATGAAAGCAGACATAGGGTTAACATCCTGTGTTTACAAATTAGCTGCTCTGCCATGTCAGCCAGATGACACAGCTGAGAGATCAAATTACAGTGGTGGTTAGTTATAAATGAAGGGGAATATGACAGAATAAAGTCTCTAAATACATACAGGGCGCATTTCTCTATGTTTTCCTTTTGTCTTGTGCAAGAGTTTAGGTCCACTTTAATACATGTAAAAGTCTTGCTAGATGACTTTCACAAGAGAAATGTGTGTTTGTGACTTGGCCACTTTAGCAGTATATTTAGCAAGGGCGGATCCCATTTTTTTACCCTCGCAGGTCCATTTTTAGCAGTAAGTGAGTTAATGTCACCCTGCAGGAGGAGGAGGTAACATGAAGGCCGTGACCCTTCTTGCTTCTTGCAGTTGATTACACTGTAAATAGCTGCTTCACCGCTAGAGGCAGGTTAATCAATACCGGCTCAAAATATCAAATCCACAGCGTCTGGTGGTTTTGTCCAGCGGCACAATCTGTACCTTCCTGCTAATAATGTCACCAACTCACAAGACATTGATCACTTAACAGCCGCTGTGTGACTCCTCGTGACATCACAGGTGCCGCTCTTCATACAGCAACTCTCACTGGCGTTTCCCTGTTGTGCTACGTTTCTTTAGCGTCTATCCTACAAGTACGCCACTGCTGAATAGGGATGGCCCCACCCCGCATACATATCAAAATGCCACGCACTTATTTGTGCGCGGGCGTCATTGAAATAAAATGGTTAAGGAAGCATTTTGTAGCGGTAGTAGAATATCTGTAAAATGACTGATATTCTAAAACCTAATTGATATAGCGAAATATTGGCAATATATGCCGATATTTCACTATGACCCAACCTCTCCCTATGTTCACACAGAACCCCCGGGGAACGAATAACACTCTCCCCCCGGGGAACAAATACCCTCCCCTCCAGGCAACTAATAACCCTCCCCCCATGGCAACTAATAACCCTCCACCTGGATAACTAATTACCCCCCCCCCCCCCCACAGCTACTAATAACCACCCCGGGTAACTAATAACCGCCCCCCCCAGCAACTAATATCCCCCCCCAGGCAACTAATAACTCTTTCCCCTGCAACTATTAACCCTCCCCTCCAGGCAACTAATAACCCTCCCCCTGGACAACTAATACCCCCCGACAGCAAATAATAACACTCGCCCCAGCAACTAATAACCCCCCCAGGCAACTAATAACCCTTCCGCCTTCAACTAATAACCCTCCCAGGCAACTAATAACCCCCCCAGCAACCATTAACCCTCCCCAAGCAACTAATAACCCTCCCCCGAGCAACTAATAACAGCCCCAGCATCTAATAATCCCCACAGGCAACTAATAACCCTTCCCCTCACAACTAATAACCCTCCCCCGAGCAACTAATAACTCCCCCAGCAACTAATAACTCCCCTGGCAACTAATAACGCTCCCCCCTTGAACTAATAACCCTACCCCAAGTAACTATTAACCCTCCCCCTGGACAACTAACAACCCTCCCTCCAGCAACTAATAACCCCCCCCTGCAACTAATAACCCTTCCCCCTGCAACTAATAACCCCCCAGCAACTCATAATCCTCCTAGGCAACTAATAACTCTTCCCCTGCAACTAATAACCCCCCCCCCAAGCAACTAATAATCCCCCCAGGCAACTAATATCCCTTCCCCCTTGAACTAATAACCCTCCCCCACTTAACTATTAACCCTTCCCCTGGACAACTATTAACCCTACCCCCAGCAACTAATAACCCTCCCCCCGGGCAACTAACACTCCCCAACTGCCTGCTATTGGTAGCAACAGTTCCCATAGTTGGCGGCCCTGGCGCCCACTATTTAGTGCATGCCCATTTTTTGGTCATGCTACAATTAGCTGCTCCTCTGGTCCTCCCTGCCTAGCAGAACTCATGTGATCAGTTTGATCAGCTGATAGATTTGTAAGGTTCTGATTTGCTGGTCCTGATCATGTGTTAAATCATGAAATCATCACAGCAAATCAAAACCTTACAAATCTATCAGCTGATCAAACTGATCACATGCTTCTCCATGAGGGCTCCTAGGCAGGGCAATCCCTACTGCTGAGGGCATAGGAGTCATCAATATCATTTTAGTCTTTACTTTCCATTTTTTTTGTGTCACCATTTAGCACTGGAGAAAAAAGAAAAAAAAAACTTTCCAAGGAATTGAACTTTACCTCCATTATTATCAAGGAGCTTTACCAGTTGTTACCTAGTTTCCTCAAGTCATGATCTTTAGCTCTTGGGACATGGACAAGGACTTAAAGCAGATCTGAGAAGAAAAAGTAACTATAGCAAGTAACTTGTCTATATATCTTATCAAAAGTTTATATGGTTTACACAGCAAATCTAGCTGCAAACAGCTTAAAAAGTATATGATTATTTATTTCTGTGATCAAATGAGAGCAGCCATATTCAGCTTGTCATCATTACACAGGCAAGCTGATATGCATCTCCAGCCCTCAGCCTGTGAAAACTCCACTCCCCTCTCCTCCCCTCTACGCCCTCTTGCCTCTGAAATTCCCTGCATGGTTTAGCAAAAGCCTCCTCCTCCCAAGGCTGAGCTCCCATGAGCACTTGCAGCATGGAACTCAGAATGCCTAGGCGTTGGAGGAGCTGGGGGCGTGGATACATTTATTTACATGGAATTAGGTAATAACTAAAATTTTAAAGAAAGAAGAATGCCCAATGAACTATATGTAAGGGGCAGAAAAAATGAAGGCAGCAAAAGTTTGTCTCGGATCCACTTTAAATAGAAACTGTAACAATGGTATGGTAATAACTTGTGTATCCTTTCTAGACTTAATTTATGAAACAACATTTCCGAAATATCACTTATCAATTTGCTATTAGTTCCTGCAAAACTAATTAATGTGAGATATAATCTTCCTATTCACAAGAGGGGATGCTTTATTTAACCAATCAACACTATTATAATTGTAAGGAGAGGACATACAGTATTGTTCATCTGTCCCCACTTCACAACTCTACAATTGTGAGGAGGCCCCAGGCTGTTGCCAACATACACAAATAGAAAAATGAAACTTTTTTTAAAGTCACTACTGTACACAAATACAAAAGAATAATAAAAATAATAATTGTATAAAGACAAAATAAAATAAAATTAATACAATATAAAAATACTAAAATATAGTATGGAAATACTACTACTGCTGCTGCTGCTGCTGCTGCTGCTGCTACTACTACTACTAATACTACTACTACTAATAATAATAATAATAATAATAATAATATAAACCAGACATTATAGTGTGTAAAAAATAATCACAGTTACAATAATACAAATCCATATAATTTGTTGCAAAATAAATTAATAAATCCTGTCAGAATCAAAATAATAATATTGTTTTACAGCAGTAAGGTTCAGAGGGTCAAAACCTCTGTATCGTTTTCAGCTAAACAAAGCAGAGTGTGGATTCTAAGCAGCAGCAGCGACAGTCCGATGCAATCTTAAAAATAAAGCTATACAACTGAAAATAAAAATATGAGATTTTCTTCTATGCTACTAATGTACTATTTATCATCCACACTTCACATACAATGCAGTAGTGTGAAGACCGGCACCATCAGTAAATATAATGCTCTTTATTAGTTAAAAAGACACATGGACAAAAGGCACAACGTTTCGGAGGGGTATCCTCCTTTCTCAAGTGAATGTCCGTGTCTAAATAAAATCAAAACTTGTACATGTTTAAATAGTGAAAGCACATGGAGTACGAACCAATCACATAAGAATGCGCCTATGGCGACCAATCCCCTGTCCGATACTCTGAGCGGACCTGATGGGGAACCTAGAAGTTAATATTCAAATGTGAGCTGACGTAGGAAACCTGGAAGCGCTGTGCCAAGAAGGGAGGCGGAAACCGCAGCTCAAGCCGCCGCGCGCAGGACGCCGACCAATCAGCCGGCACGTCTAGATGACATCACTCCGGACCCGCCTACAGGCTGAAGCGGACCAGATGGGAGACAGTGACGGCTCGGTGCGGCGAAATAACCCGCCCCTTAGGTCAGAAGCGTCATACTACCACGTGGGTGAGATGTAAACAAACCACCCACGTGGTGATAACACAGCAGCGAGAACCTCCGGAGCCGCCCCCCTCACAGCGCTCTCCGTCAGATAGTACAAACTGGAAGGGAAAGAAATAAAAATGAAAACACATTGAAAGAACAACACTCAACAATAAACAAGCCGATGGTAAATCCCATAGATGGTAAATCAATCATGATGGTCATGTCAAACAGTGCATTATATAAGGGGTTGCATATCATATTCTCTATTCATCCCACGGGGTTCTAGAGTATCTAACCTTTTGATCCAAACGGCCTCCCTATATAGTAACCTCTTAATCCTATTGCCACCCCTCCTTAGGGGAGGGACCTGTTCTAATATTTGGAATCTTAATTGGCTCACTGAGTGTCCTGCCTGTAAAAAATGGGACAGAACAGCTAAGTCGCTATATCTATTACGTATAGTACTTTTGTGGGCCGCAAATCTAACCTTCATGGGTTGAGTGGTTTGGCCCACATATAGCAAACCACAACGACATTTAAGGGCATATATTACATATTTAGAATTGCAATCAAATTGTCCCTGTATCTTAAAGGCAGTATCTAAATGGGGATGATGTATCACAGGTCCTCTGATGACACTGTTACAGTTAATACAACTAAGACAAGGGTAAGTGCCGTTAGGGCGATTAGAGGGAGGCTGGACGGGACGGCTCGAACCTAAGTCGGCCCGTACCAACCTATCCCTAAGTGTGGGTGCCCGTTTATAAGACATAAGGGGAGGGACTTGAAATTCAAAAATATCAGGGAGACCATCTTTCAAGATATGCCAATTCTGGCAAATGGCATTAGCTATTTCACCACTATGGATATTAAACTGTGAAACAAAAGGGATCCTTTTGTTGTGTCTACGTTTACGATTAGTGTCATCACTTCCAGGGCAACAAGACCTCTGTCTGGCCCTGCTCAAAACTTGCTGGGGGTAATGTCGCTGTAAAAATCTCTGTTCCATTTCATCCAATCTCTGCTCTCTTAATACCGGGTCCTCAACAATACGGCTAACACGTTGAAATTGACTACCTGGGATGGAAAGAATAGTACTAGGAGGGTGAAAGCTCTCAAAACACAACACAGAATTGGTGTCTGTGGGTTTTTTATATAAGTCTGTGCTTAACCCACCATTGGACAACCGTACAGTCGTGTCCAGGAAGCTCACCTCATCCTTATCGTAATTTATGGTGAGTCGAATGACAGGACATTGTGCCTGCAACTGTTCGACAAATTGAATAAGGCTCGAATGTGGCCCCACCCACACGCAAAAAACATCATCGATATAGCGATGCCAACAATGGGCAAAAGTAGTAAATAATTCATTAGTGTATACAAAAGATTCCTCATAGAGGTTCATAAAGATGTTAGCGTAGGATGGGGCCACATTCGAGCCCATAGCTGTTCCCCGTACCTGTAAAAAATATTGGTCCTCAACTAAAAAATAATTATAGGTTAGCAAAACTTTCAGCAGATCACACAAGAACCGTATCTGTTTCCCATCAAAGTCAGATGCACAAGTCAGTATGTGTTCCACTGCCTCTACACCCCCATCGTGAGGGATGGAGGTGTAGAGGCTTTCCACATCCAACGTTACCAAAAAGGCCCCCTCTGGGATGGGTGGCAATCTGTCCAGTGTCTCCATGAACATGGAGGCATCCCTTAGATATGATTTACCCGCTATGACAAATGGTCTCAAGATACAGTCAAGATATTTAGAGATGGGTGAAAAAATAGATTCAGTACAAGCTACAATGGGGCGCCCTGGTGGTGATTCGCGGTTCTTATGAATTTTGGGTACAATGTAAAACACAGGGACCACTGGATCCTTTTGAATAAGAAACTCGAACAATTTATCATCAATGATCTTATTGGCACGTGCTGACGACAAAAGATCTAATATCTTTTGCTGGAACATTTTAGTTGGATCCCCTGTAAGTAGACAGTATGTGGAATTATCGGAAAGAAGTCGGTTGATCTCCTGTTTGTAATAGGTCGTATCCATTATAACGACAGCTCCCCCCTTATCTGCCTGCTTAATAGTAATAGACTTGTTGTCCATTAGTTCTTGAATAGCATGACGTTCTTCAGTTGTCAGATTATGACGTATCTGATGTCTCGACATGGCAGCTGGCCTAGTGACGACCTGTTCAATCTGTTGTTTAACTTTGGATGTAAAGTTATCAATAACTTGGCAAGAGGGAGGATTAAAATGACTTTTATTCCGTAATGGAGTGTCCTTGAGTAGTAAACATCCCGTGGTGTCATCAGCTCTCAGATGGAAAAAATGTTCCCGAGGTCTGCTGAAAAAATATTTAAGTCTGATACTCCTAAAAAATCTCTGTAGCTCAATATCTAAGTCCACAAGCTGAGGCCAATTGGTGGGGGCAAAAGAAAGTCCCTTCTCCAGCAAGGATTGTTGAGCAGGGGTCAAAACTATTGAGGAAATGTTGACCACTATGGTGTCTATTGATGGCCTCTCAATTTCATCACCTTCGTTTGTTTGGACCGTTGTCTCAGTCGATCTTTTATAGTGCCGCCTCCTGCCGCCCCTGCGCCTTCTTCTGCGCTGGAATGGTGGTCTGAGGACGACTGGGAGGTGGGGGGCAAAAAATCAGTAGAATCACCTTGTGGCTCCCGGTGGGGTACGTCATATGGCTTAGGACGCACCTCACGTCTCTTTCTATTCAATGGTCTCTGCCAGGGATAAATGTATCCAGTGGAATAGTCGGCAGCATCTCTCTGGAACTTATCTCTTTTGATGGCTTGAATATGCTTCCTGTGTGTATCTATAATATTGCTCAAATCCACTGCCAGTTTGGCATATTCATCAGTTTCCATGGTATCAAATAATCTTTGTTTGAGATCACTAATCTGTTTTTCCAATTTAGGAATTTCCACCATGATACGGTCAATGGTAAGCAGCATCGCATCAAATGATGCCTTGTTCCAGATGAGTGCCCAAGTCTGGCAGAAGGCAGTATCTGTTGGAAACATCAGGGGGCTCACATTAGAGCGCATGCCTCTGGGAATACGCCCCACTCTCCTGTATTCTGCCAAAGTAGTGGCATGTAGTTCCAATGACACCTTAAACTTGGAGATCTTTTCCAGTTGTTTACGAATAGCTTTATCATCAATTGTATTCAAGAACGCCACTTCCTGTGTGACTTGAGACATAATTCTGGCGGTGTCCTCAGGTGTATAAGAGAACATGAGTTTATCCAATTCAGCAATCTCCATGGTGAAAACAGGGTGCAAGTCCTATGCTGTGTAGACTATCGAAGGTAGAGATGGACAGCACTTCCTGTATAAGATTTCAATGATGTGCCACGGTCAAAAGGCCAGGCAGCACTCCTGGCTCAAAGTCAGTGCAGTAGTGTGAAGACCGGCACCATCAGTAAATATAATGCTCTTTATTAGTTAAAAAGACACATGGACAAAAGGCACAACGTTTCGGAGGGGTATCCTCCTTTCTCAAGTGAATGTCCGTGTCTAAATAAAATCAAAACTTGTACATGTTTAAATAGTGAAAGCACATGGAGTACGAACCAATCACATAAGAATGCGCCTATGGCGACCAATCCCCTGTCCGATACTCTGAGCGGACCTGATGGGGAACCTAGAAGTTAATATTCAAATGTGAGCTGACGTAGGAAACCCGGAAGTGCTGTGCCAAGAAGGGAGGCGGAAACCGCAGCTCAAGCCGCCGCGCGCAGGAGTGCTGCCTGGCCTTTTGACCGTGGCACATCATTGAAATCTTATACAGGAAGTGCTGTCCATCTCTACCTTCGATACACTTCACATACAATTCATTATTTCAAAAGAGATGGGTTTACACGAACACTGCCATTCCAGCGCAGGAGACTTGGGTGCAGTAGAGTAACTTCAGCTCTGTCAGAAGACGGCGCTGAAGTTACTTAAAAAACACTATAATTCGGCCTCCAGCAATTGCTGGAAGCCAAATTATTTCATTCTCCACCATCCATGGTGGCCTGGAGGGGGAATAGTATTGAAAATCAATGGGAATTTGTGCAGGAACAGGATAAGCCATACCGGCTGTATCCTGCGCCCAAGTCTCCTGTGCCGATTCCTCTCGTACGCGGGTTTACATGAGCAGGAACCATGTGGTAAACCACTCATAAAAAATGTTTGTAAGAAAAAAAAAAGTTGCAGTGTTTGCAAAATTAACTACTTTGGCCTCCTGGACGTACTAGCTACGCCCAGGAGGCCATGTGCGCGTCCGCACGCTTCCGGACGCGGATCGTTAGCCCACGAATCAGTGAATCGGGCTATGGTGCCCGATCACTGATTCCTCTGCCCCGCAGAAAAAGCGACAGCTTTTTCTGGCTGTTGCGTCCCCCATGCGTCCCTCTAAGCGTATATTACGCTTAGAGTGACGTCATGTAAACAAACTCATGGCTGCCATCTTGTGGCCAAAAAGTAAAACTACAACTAAAAGTAAAAAAAAACAAAAAAAAACCTTAACACACATTTACATTATAAAAGTTCTGTTTACATCCCACCCTCCCAAAAAATACCCAAATAAAATGTTTAATATAAAAAAAACACATTACAATAATAAAAAAAAACATGTAAATATTTACCTAAGGGTCTAAACTTTTTAAATATCAATGTAAAGATGAAATATTTCTATACTTTTTTTATTTTAAACTTGTAAATAGTGATAGATGCAAAACTGAAAAAATGCACCTTTATTTCCAAATAAAATATTGTCGGCATACATTGTTATAGGGACATAATTTTAACGGTGTAATAACCGGGACATATGGGCAAATACAATACGTGAGTTTTAATTATGGAGGCATGTATTATTTTAAAACTATAATGGCTGAAAACTGAGAAATAATGATTTTTTTCCATTTTTCTCTTATTCTTCCTGTTAAAATGCATTTACAGTAAAGTGGCTCTTAGCAAAATGTACCACCCAAAGAAAGCCTAATTGGTGGCAGAAAAAACAAGATATAGATCAGTTCATTATGATAAGTAATAAAGTTATAGGCTAATGAATGGGAGGTGAACATTGCTCGGATGCATAAAGTGAAAACGACTGAAGGCTGAAGTGGTTAAAAAGCAAAACATCAACAGTACCAATTCATAGATCCTGATCTCCTTAGCATGACCTCAGTCTGTAGGGAGGCGTGGCTTTTACTCTACTTCCTCATTTGCCTATTCGGGAGTGGTTCATACTGACCATGGGGAAGAATCAGAGGAGTAAAGATGGCCATACATTAGACAATAGCCACCAGATCAACCTTCAGCTAGATCTCTCTTTGATTGAATCTGATCAGAGAGGGGTCTTTCATCTGCCCACACACTGCACACCGATTTCCCCAGAAATTCCACCTAGTGCTACCGCTTCCGGCTGCTGGCCCTCCCCACTGTCATGGTGAGTGTGGAAGCTGCTCACCTATCCGCTGGCATGAGACCTCTAGCATCCTTTCTCCATCACAAGGGGCACTGGTACCCCATTTCATGTCTGTGATGCCAATATACGAGAAGGGGTCATGCGGTGCAAGCACCCACGGCAGCAATGAAGAGAAGAGAAGGCATGGGGTTGATAGATTGGCACCTCTCAAATTCACCACGGGCCCGGCGGGACAGTACATTACATGGGCAGACTGGGGGTTCATCGAGTCCATCCTTTGTCTGAAAATTGAACACCCCTATAGCGGCGCACCTGACCAAGCCCTTTCAAGAGAGATTTTCCCAGCATACAGGATTGATCGTTTTAACCAATTCGGCTGGAAATCAGTACAAACGATTGACCGAGTGGCTATGTTGCTGCATCGATCTCTGCCATATGCAATCATTGTGTTTGAACCGGCTTGATATCGATGCTGCAAACTGAGGAATGTATGTACTCCTTTAGAGACGATAACACGTTGCTGAGGATGTAAATGTCTAAACAATTACAAGGGTTTTTTGTTTTGTTTTGTTTTTTACAAAACTTCATAATTAACCACTTAAGCTCTCAGGGCTGGTGCACACCGAGCGGCTTTTTGGGCGTTTTCAGATCCGCTTGCGGCTGCGGATCTGCTTGGTCAATGTATCTCAATGGGGTGGTGCACACCAGAGCGGCAGGCGTTTTGCAGAAACGAAAAATGCCTGGGTGAGGCATTTTTTGGATTGCGGGTGCGTTTCTGCCTCAATGTTAAGTATAGGAAAAACGCAAACCGCTCTGAAAAACGGCACTTCAGAGCGGTTTTGCAGGCGTTTGTTACAGAAGCTGTTCAGTAACAGCTTTACTGTAACAATATATGAAATCTACTATACTGAAAACCGCAGCAGCAATCCGCAAAACGCTAGCAAAACGCCTCATAAAAATAAAAAAAAAGCATTTAAAAATCTGCTAGCATTTTGCGGATCTGCTAGCGGGTTTTGGTGTGCACCAGCCCTCAGTCGTTTTCACTTTATGCATCCGAGCAATGTTCACCTCCCATTCATTCGCCTATAACTTTATCACTACTTATCACAATGAACTGATCTATATCTTGTTTTTTCCGCAGCCAATTAGGCTTTCTTTGGGGGGTACATTTTGCTAAGAGCCACTTTACTGTAAATGCATTTTAACAGGAAGAATAAGAAAAAACGGAAAAAATCATTATTTCTCAGTTTTCAGCCATTATAGTTTTAAAATAATACATGCCTCCATAATTAAAACTCACGTATTGTATTTGCCCATATGTCCCGGTTATTACACCGTTAAAATTATGTCCCTATCACAATGTATGGCGACAATATTTTATTTGGAAATAAAGGTGCATTTTTTCCATTTTGCATCTATCACTATTTACAAGTTTAAAATAAAAAAAAATATAGAAATATTTAATCTTTACATTGATATTTAAAAAGTTTAGACCCTTACGTAAATATTTACATTTTTTTTTATTGTAATGTTTGTTTTTTTTATATTAAACATTTTATTTGGGTATTTTTGGGAGGGTGGGATGTAAACTATAGTTTTATAATGTAATTGTGTGTGGTTTAAATTTTTTTTTACTTTTAGTTGTAGTTTTACTTTTTAGCCACAAGATGGCGGCCATGAGTTTGTTTACATGTCGTCACTCTAAGTGTAACACACGCTTAGAGTGACGCAGAGGGGAGGCAATGGCCAGAAAAAGCACAGCTTCCGAGAGAAGCTGTCGCTTTTTCAGCGGGGGAGAGGAATCAGTGATCGGGCACCATAGCCCGATACATTGATTCCGTGGCTACCGAATCCGCGGCCGGGAGTGCGCGTGCACGCGCGCGATCGGCCCGCGGGAGCGCGCGGTAGCGCGCATGGTTCCTGGACGTAGTTTCTACGTCCAGGAACCAAAATAGGTTAATTGAACCATTTCACCTCGAAGGGTTTTAATAATAATAAAATGTATTTCATTTTTCTTTGGGAAGGTGTATAATAGGGTATTTGGATGTGGTTTTACTTTTTGGCCACAAGATGGAGATACAGAGTTAGTGTGTTCTAAAAATAGAACCAGAACCAAGTGTTTGTAATTGTTTATATTTGTGTAAATACAGGGAGTAGGTACTCCTGCTGGGGGAGGTGAAAATAAAGCAAACCTGTAGCGAAAAAAAACCTTATGATTTAATGAATTGTACGTGTAGGATGGTTAATGAATAGAACATTAGCAAAGAAAAGAGGCTCATATTTTTATTTTCAGATATCTAGGTTTTTTTAATAACATTGCTTAATACTGTCACAGTTTCAGTGCTAAAGCCACAATCTGTCTTTTAATTGCCTTACGACTGCGTCACGCCGATGGGCGTGATCGTGGCATCAGCCCCAGGACCACCTAATGCCAATTGGCGTCAAGTCCTGGGGCGGGGATTTGCAGGAGATTGTGCGCATCTCTGCTTGAATGACGGAGCTCCGCTCTGTCATCAATCTCCCAGCGGCAAACGCCGATAGCAGACTGTTAGAGGGCGAAACCGACGTCTATTTACATTGCACAGCGCTGCGATCTACAGCAGCACTGTACTGTGGACAGCCGTGTGACACGGCTGTCCCCCTGGGAGACATGAGAGCGACCGGCTCCCATAGGCTGATATCCATGAGAGACGATCGCATTGATTGGCTGGCAGGGGGAGGGAACTATACAAAAATATAACATTAATAGCAATATTTATTTTAAATTTTTTTTTTTATAAAAATAAATAAACAAACATCCTTGGAGCGATAACAGTGCACCAACAGAAAGCTCTGTTGGTGGGCGGAAAATGGGGGGGGGGGGGGGAGGGATCACTTGTGTGCTGAGTTGTACAGCCCTGCAGCGAGGCCTAAAAGCTGCAATGGTCTAAATACAATAAAATAGCCTGGTCACTAGAGGGGTGTAAGCCCACAGTCCTCAAGAGGTTAAGCATGAAGCAAAGTAGAAATAATGACCCTTTGATCTTTCCTGCAGTAAAACATTATCTTAAGCTGCTTCTCACTGTTTCTTGGCTGTTTAAGTGCTTCAGAAAACAGGACTGTATACAACCCAAATGGGTCGAACAGCTCAAAGAAACGCCTATGCATAACAAATTAAGTTTTTTAACTCTTCTTGTACTGGAAAACAATATGAGACTATTTTCTTTGCTACTAATGTTCTATTTATTAGCTGTACTACACATAAAATTCAATATCTCTTAAAGAGGAACTCCAGTAAAAATAATGTAGTAAAAAAGTGCTTCATTTTTTACAATAATTATGTATAAATGATTTAGTCAGTGTTTGCTCATTGTAAAATCTTTCCTCTCCCCGATTTACATTCTGACATTTATTACATGGTGACATTTTTACTGTGGGCAGGTTATGTAGCTGCTCCTAGTTGTTTTGGCTGTTAGAGACAGCTGTAAACAGCTAATTCCTGTCTGTAAACATTGTTACATTGTGGCAGTTTGCCCAGAGTACCGCGGTCCTCAGAGCTTCTTGTGGGAGGGGTTTCAGCACAAAATCAGTCATACAGCGCCCCCTGATGGTCTGTTTGTGAAAAGCATTATATTTCTCATGTAAAAGGGGGTATCAGCTACTGATTCGGATAAAGTTCAATTCTAGGTTGGAGTTTCTCTTTAAGTTCATTTTTGCCTTTAGCTTTGCTTTAAAGTAATATACTGTACAATTAAATGCATATAAAAAGTGTGCATGAACTCAGGTGTTAAAACTATCCTGATACTTTAACAGCAGCAGATACAGCTAACATGTTGCGGCAACACAAAATAATACGCGGCTAAAAATAGGCTAGCATCATTTTCCCCCGGTGGAAGAGAGAGGGGAAAATGGAACTTGTTGGCCAGTCAGAATTATTAGGAGGACCTGTCACTGCCTGTCCTACCTTCAGCCAATTACCAAAAAAAAGGATGGTGTAATAAATTATCTGGGGGGATATTTTCAGAAAGCCGCCGATGTGAGACGCAGCCTGGACTCGCGAGGACTTAATTAGACTGAAGAATGACTCTTTTCCTGGTTCGCTTGCTTAAACGTCTGAATAAATGTCAGAAGAGATCTCCCTAATTACGCTTCAATCACGGATCAATTGGATAAGTATCTGAGCTATCGCCAGCAGAGCAGCCCTGACCTACGAAGAGTCATCGGGAAAGCACGCCGCCGCCGTTCCTGTAACCGAGGCTCGGCTTCTTAATTAAAACGTAACCATAAAGAGTAATTATGTATTTTATTTTTGCAGCCAACAAAGCTCAGTGTGATAAATATGTCTGCAAAAGCCTTAGATTAAAAAAAAGAAATCCTTCACCGCTCAGAGTGGTGTCAGAGTGCCACCTTGTGGGCAGGAGCTGCATTGCAGTAGGGAGAGGAAGAGGGGGTGGAGGGAAAAGAGGAGACAGAGTGTAGCTGTTCCGACTAAAAATATTGTGTCGGATGCATTCCAAGGCTCATTGCCGGTTTAAGCTCCCATGGAGCCCCAGGGCAATGCCCTTCCCCCCATACTGAGTGGTCACATAGAGAAACATGGGCAGGTTTGGGAGAGCAGCAGCCATACAGACCTTCAGATCTCAGCGGCCAACCCAGCATTTATTAGCAGAGGAGAAGTAAGTGGGCAGTGCGGCTTCCCCATGTAAGTACCCTCCATCCTTCACTTACTCGCTTCTCTTCAGATCTTTTGATCCCCGCCGCGCCCCGCACCAGAGAGAGCAGCTCCTGCATTTACTTTCAGGAAGTCACTTCCTGCGATATAAAAAACACAAAATGCAGGATCCTCACCTCCAGCTAGGACATTTAAACACTTGCAGATTTAATGGGGAGGTGCTGGAAGGGGTGTGGCAAGCAAAACAGCAAAACATCAAAATGAACTTCCGCACACTCATGTAAATCCTCATGCAAATCCACTTACAAAATCATGCAGCAATCAATGCTGTCCCTACAGCTAAGTTAAAAGCTGGGATCTTTGTTACAAGAATAAAGTCTCTTGCGTAATCACATACACCGCGTAGAGGTAGCCCAGTGTCATGTGTGTCCTAACCCTGGCCCAGCTTTTAACTTAGCTGTAGGGACAGCATTGATTGCTGCAAGATTTTGTAAGTGGATTCGCATGAGGATTTGCATGAGTGAGTGGAAGTTAATTTTGATGTTTTGCTGTTTTGCTTGCCACACCCCTTTCAGCACCTCCCTATTAAAAATACAAGTGCTTAAATGTCCTAGCTCAAGGTGAGAAGCCTGGATTTTGTGTTTTTTTAATTGTATTTGATCCTTTGTGGCTAGGACTTTATCTAGTGCTCTCCCACTTCCCCTATTAGTGATCTTAACACACAGCTTGCTGGTGTGTTCGAATGGCACATATGTAGGTACTAGCAGCTCCCTTGCAGGATTAGTTAGATGCACTATCTGTCCCAGAGAGGATGTTAAGGATATGTGCTTCTATTCCCTAGATAGGTTTTGATGTGCTGAGTGCGTGCATGTTTGTGCTATCTATGCATGTTACAGGGCCAGAGTTAGGACGCATATGACACTGGGCTACCTCTACGCGGTGTATGTGATTACGCAAGAGACTTTATTCTTGTAACGAAGATCCCAGCTTTTAACTTAGCTGTAGGGACAGCATTGATTGCTGCATGATTTGCTCTTGAGCAATTGCCCCCTTTGCCTTAATGGTAGCGCAGGCCTTGCCAAGGCTAGCAGCAGACCACACTTCCAAGTGATTCCATGGACTGGGGCATATTACCAAACAGCAGTGTACCCTGCAGGGGGCGCTACTGCACATCTATCAACACATACAACAGGTGGTTCCAAAGAAAAAAATAAGGAATCCTCATTTGAAAGCTACCTTAAAGTTTGATAAAACTCTGACATAGTATTAAAAAAGATGTGTTTATCTCATTTTTATTACCCATACAGTTATCATATTTGCTTTTGTAACCCCCCCCCCCCCCAGATGTGCATGTTACTGTTAACCACACTACCATTCGCCCTACCTACGCCCGACAAGCCCACTGTCTGGGTGTCACCCTAGACTCCACACTCTCCTTCACCCCCCCCCCCCCCCCCCCCCCGCATCCAGAACCTCACAAAGTCCAGCAACTTCCACTTCTGTGACATCTGCAAGATCTAATGCTGGGATGGCTGCTAGCACTTAGGCAGCGGGGGCATTAGCGCCATTTTACCCCTATGTGTGGACGCCCGTGAGCAGGGCATAGATTCCAACCACGTCGAAATGTTGTCCGCTCCAAACCATTAGCAGCTCATTCACTATTTTTAATTACTACATAATAATATTGTGAAATTAGGGGGAAAATATTTTTCTTATCAACTTTATTTTCCTGAATAATTTAATTAGTTTTCATATTTTCTCTGCTTTGTCTCCACCCTTCTATCACCTTCCGAATAGCTGTTTGTTAGTTACTGAAAGCTCCAGGCTGGAGATAACGAACATCTCGCTTCTGTTACCTCATGCTGTAATCCTTGTGAATTAACATGTATAAGGTATATACCTCACTAGTTAGGGCTCGTTTCCACTATAGCGAATCCGCATGCAGGCACTGCATGCGGATTCGCATAGGCAATACAAGTGGATGGGATTGTTTCCACTTGTGCGTCGTGCGGGTGCGTTTCGGCGTGCGGGAAAAATCTGCACGACAGGGTCGTCAGATTTCGCGTGCGGCATGAATGCGGGCGAATCGCCGGTAATGCATTCAATAGGGAAATCGCATGCGGCTTTGTCATGCGGATTTCCCCGCGATTTCGCATGCGATTTCGCATGTAAAGCAATGGAGCTTTACACAGGCAGTGACATGGTTAAATTCGCCTGGCTTCTTGCCATGCGAAATCGCATGCGAAATCGCGGGTAAATCCGCATGCGGAAACGCAGCCGCATGCGATTTCTTCTGCGGTGGAATCCAGGCGATTCCGCACCGCAACAGTGGAAACGAGCCCTTAGTCATTTCAGTTGTCCATGCGGTAACAGTAGATTGACATTTCACAAAATGTTCTATACAATCAGTTGTTTTCTTTTTTTACCGAATAATGCTTAGTGAGTTGAAGCCACTGTGCAAACACAACATAGAAATCACGCGTACGTTAAAAAGGGGCGCTGGGGAAAAAGGGCGCCGGGTTTTAAACGATAAACATGGATAACGTTTAAAAATATAATGTACTATATTTCGTTTAAAAATAATGTTTTATAAAGTTATAAATCATTAAATAATGTGCATGAAATTGGCAATTGTGAAAACGTTAATCTTCCGTTTAAAAAGTGAAACGTATAATAACGTTTAAAAAAAAATAGTAAGTAACCCTCCCTGTACCTACCCCTAACCCCTAGACCCCCGTGTTGGTGCCTAAACCTAAGACCCCCCTGGTGGTGCCTAAACCTAAGACTCCCCTGATGGTGCCTAAACCTAAGACCCCCCTGTTGATGCCTAAACCTAAGACCCCCCTGGTGGTGCCTAAACCTAAGACCCCCCTGTGATAAGCATTAATAACGTGTGGAAAAAATATTGTGCTGTTTTTCGTTTAAAAATAATGTTTTAAAAAAGATTGTACTGTTTTTCGTTTAAAAATAATGTTTAAAAAATTATAAATCATAAAATAATGTGTAATCATGAGAAGCAGTTATAAAACAGTAAAAGTCTCCGGGCGCCGCTTATAAAACGTTATTTTTCTCCGGCGCCCTTTTTTCCTGTCGGGCGCCCATTAAACGATATTTATTATGGGAGTGAATGGCGGCGCCCGATTTGTCCACTTGCCTCAGGCGCCCGAATTTACTGTTACCAGAAATCACACCTTACACTTCTCTTATCCATGCATCCACTGATAGTTATAAATTTTAAGATGATGTGGTGCAACAGTGCCACTTTGTGGCCAAATGATACACTGCATGTAAAAAAAAAAAAAAAAAAAAGAAAGCAAACGCACTGCATCTATGAAACACTGCAGACCATTATGCAGAAAATAGAAGCATTGTACTTTTGGTCCCGTGCACTTATGATTTTCTTTGTTTGTTTATATCAACTGATATATGTAATATATCAGTTGGTTGAACTGGTTGGTATAACTGGTTGAACTCGATGGGCGTATGTCTTTTTTCAACCCAAATAACTATGTAACTATGTAATTGATACTATTATGTTGCAACTTTCCCATGTTCCATTATTTTCCTAATATTTTTTCTCTTAGTGAATCAGCAGTAGTGGCTGGATAGTGTGCTGGTTAAGGGCTCTGCCTCTGGGTCTGAATCTCGGCTCTTCCTGTTCAGTAAGCAAGTACCTATTCAGTGAGGAGTCCTTGGGCTAAACTCCCTAACACTGCAACTCACTATAGAGCGCGCCCTACTGGCTGCAGCTCTGGTGCTCTGAATCCACCAGAGCTGCAGATCTCCGCTCTTCAGTTGCCCCTTAGGCCTTTAGGACAGCGCCCGGAACCAATTTTGGGATATCTTAAGGTGGCCGTACACTCGTCAGATTAGTAGCAGATAGATCATCAGATAGATTTCTTATCTATCTGATGTGCTTAGGAACATTCTTTATCAGGATAGAATTCCAATAGATTTCAGTTTGAAATCTATTGAAGATCGATCTGATGGCATTTTTTTGCCATCAGATTTCCATTAGGGACAATGCAAAATGATAAGCAATCTCATCAGATCGACCTGGATTTTCCACCCTGCCAGATCGATTGAAATCAATCGAAATAGATGGAAATCGGCCGCCAATCGGTCGATCGGTCAACCGATTTGCAATCGATCAATCGATCCATTTTGATCAATCGATCGGCCAGAAAATCGGCTGAGTGTATGGGCCCCTTTAGAGAGAATTGAAAAGACTTTTTCACACCATCTATTGTGTTAAGATTGATAAGCTACAGTAAAGGCTCCCCTTTATGTCACAGGAGCACTCCATCTTGATGCCTATCTCTAATCGATCCTCCTTCCCCCAGCATTGCCTAACCCTAAACCCCCCCCCCCCCCCCCCCGGCAATATCTAACCTTAAAACCCAGCAAACACTTCACTATAATTGATCGGTTGGGTACAATAAGCAGCAAGCACTGGGACAGTCAACAGACCCTAAAACATGCCCTTCCTAAATAGTACTACAGTACCTAAAATATAACTTTCATAGGTCAATTTAAAACAATATAACGGGCCATACACATCACCACCACCAAAACAGCTCTGACTTGGGCTATACTTTATAGCACTATCACTATTGCACGTTTAAAATATTGTACCATTTTTATTTTTCCTGATAAAGACTAAATCACATCAATAGTCGAAACATGTTGAATTGTTGGGGGTGATGTTTATTGTTGGGGTGGCTATCTATGCATAGAGACTGAGGCCCCTTTACTAATGTTTGGCTACACAGGCAATGCTCCATTATCTTGGAATTGTGCCTCCTGAGTGGGTCAGGGATCTTCTCTGTATTTTTTTCATAGGTTTATTGATATTTGGATGACCGCCTGTGACGACTGGCATCCTTATTAAAATATACACGACAAGGCTAGAGAGCACTATTTTGTGGCTAGGCGTGATACAGTCCTTTCGAATACGTCGATTTGATAGCTATCCCCTCACTTGTTTTGGCCCTTTATATTGTTTTGAATTGACCAATAAAAGTTATATTTTAGGTACTATAGTACTACAATATTTAGGAAGGGCATGTTTAGGGTCGGTTGACAGTCCCAGTGCTTGCTAACCTTAAAACCCTCCTGGCATTGCCTAACACTAAGCACCCCCTCCCAGCCTGGATAGACCTTACAAGAGCCTATAGGCACAGATGTCCTGGCACCTTAGACTGCGCCCTCCATGAACCTACAAACCCCCACCGAACTGCACTGCAAGTGTGCTGGCTGTCCCAGCTGTCAACCTCTTCCTTACTTCCTTTGCCTGTCATACAGTGGGTTGCAAAAGTATTCGGCCCCCTTGAAGTTTTCCACATTTTGTCACATTACTGCCACAAACATGCATCAATGTTATTGGAATTCCATGTGAAAGACCAATACAAAGTGGTGTACATGTGAGAAGTGGATCGAAAGTCATACATCATTCCAAACATTTTTTACAAATAAATAACTGCAAAGTGGGGTGTGCGTAATTATTCGACCCCCTGAGTCAATACTTTGTAGAACCACCTTTTCTTGCAATTACAGCTGCCAGTCTTTTAGGGTATGTCTCTACCAGCTTTGCACATCTAGAGACTGAAATCCTTGCCCATTCTTCTTTGCAAAACAGCTCCAGCTCAGTCAGATTAGATGGACAGCGTTTGTGAACAGCAGTTTTCAGATCTTGCCACAGATTCTCGATTGGATTTAGATCTGGAATTTGACTGGACCATTCTAACACATAGATATGTTTTGTTTTAAACCATTCCATTGTTGCCCTGGCTTTATGTTTAGGGTCATTGTCCTGCTGGAAGGTGACCCTCCGCCCCAGTCTCAAGTCTTTTGCAGTCTCCAAGAGGTTTTCTTCCAAGTTTGACCTGTATTTGGCTCCATCCATCTTCCCATCAACTCTGACCAGCTTTCCTGTCCCTGCTGAAGAGAAGCACCACCCGAGCGTGATGCTGCCACCACCATATTTGACAGTGGGGATGGTGTGTTCAGAGTGATGTGCAGTGTTAGTTTTCTGCCACACATTGCGTTTTGCATTTTGGCCAAAAAGTTCCATTTTGGTCTCATTTGACCAGAGCACCTTCTTTTACATGTTTGCTGTGTCCCCCACATGGCTTGCGGCAAACTGCAAACAGGACTTCTTATGCTTTCTGTTAACAATGCCTTTCTTCTTGCCACTCTTCCATAAAGGCCAACTTTGTACAGCGCATGACTAATAGTTGTCCTATGGACAGAGTCTCCCACCTGAGCTGTAGATCTCTGCAGCTCGTCCAGAGTCACCATGGGCCTCTTGACTGCATTTCTGATCAGTGCTCTCCTTGTTCGGCCTGCGAGTTTAGGTGGATGGCCTTGTCTTGGTAGGTTTACAGTTGTGCCATACTCCTTCCATTTCTGAATGATCGCTTGAACAGTGCTCCGTGGGATGTTCAAGGCTTTGGAAATCTTTTTGTAGCCTAAGCCTGCTTTAAATTTCTCAATAACTTGATCCCTGACCTGTCTTGTGTGTTCTTTGGACTTCACGGTGTTATTGCTCCCAATATTCTCTTAGACAACCTCTGAGGCCCTCACAGAGCAGCTGTATTTGTACTGACATTAGATTACACACAGGTGCACTCTATTTAATCATTAGCACTCATTAGGCAATGTCTATGGGCAACTGACTGCACTCAGATCAAAGGGGGGCGAATAATTATGCACACACCACTTTGCAGTTATTGATTTGTAAAAAATGTTTGGAATCATGTATGATTTTCGTTCCACTTCTCACGTGTACACCACTTTGTGTTGGTGTTTCATGTGGAATTCCAATAAAATTGATTCATATTTGTGGCAGTAATATGACAAAATGTGGAAAACTTTAAGGGGGCCGAATACTTTTGCAACCCACTGTATGTAGCTACAGGTGTGCCTTAACATTAAATAGCCAGAAGTACCCTCAATAGTAAGTAGCTAGTGGTGCCCCCAAGTATTAGGTAGCTAGAGGAACATCAGTATTAAAGATAATCTGTACTCTAAAATTCTTACCAAAAAAAAGCCTACCATTTTATTCATTATGTTCTCCTGGGCCCCTCTGTGCTGTTTCTGCCACTCCCTGCTGCAATCCTGGTTTGTAATTGCTAGTTTTAGGCAGTGTTTACAAACAAAAGACATGGCTGCTAACCAGAGTGTGATAGGCTTAGAGGAGCTCAGTCTGTGACTCACACAGAGCCTACAGGGGGCATGGAGAGGGTGTGTATAGCTTCTATCCTATCACAAGCAGAGCAGCACATTCCTGCCTGAGTGCCTGAACCCGACAAAGCCATCAAAGGAAAGAAGATTAGATTATATAACAGAGATAATACAGCCACTGTGCAACTAGGAAAGGCTGCAGTAAGACAGACTACATTAGAACAGGTATAGGAACTTATAGGATAGAAGAAATAAGGCTGAACATTTTGTTACAGAGTCTCTTTAAGTAGCTAGAGTTTCCCCCTACTGAAGGGAGATCTCGTCAGTGGAATGCTGAGAGCAGGGTGAATAACCTCTCATTTACTCTGCATAGGGAAGGAGGGAGGAAGGTACTAGGGGAGTGGAGTGAGCCACCTTTCCATCAACAGGCACCTGTAGGCACCTTCCTACAGTGCCTTATGGCAAATCCAGCCCTGCCCCCACCGTCACCTAATGCTAAGGAATAGTATGAGGTATGTATCTGTATGATTCTCGGCACTAGTGCTACATTACAGGCAAAGGGAGCAATTGCCCCAGTGTCTGTAGGGGCCCCCAAGTGTCCCCCCATTCACCCCTCTCAGTGGAAGTAGTAGAGACACGGCACTATACTTCCTGTATAAACAGGAAGTAGCGTCAGACACTAGAGAGAGGAACATCTGCGGTGGAACGCAGGAAGGTATGTGTATCTGCCTCTGCCCGCCGCTTGCACAGACACCGATTAATGCTGGAGGGGAGCGCAGAGGGGAGAGCCTGAGGTGAAGGAGGGAGGGGACCATCCCCCCTCCCCGCCGATGTGTGGCCATGGCTTTTCCCTCATGCTGCGACCCCTCCAGCCCCCCAAAACGGCCATGAGAGGGCCCTGGGGGGAGAGAGGGCATCAGAATCTCTGCATGGAGACCCGGTGGTTCCTAGTTACGCCCCTGGGGTAGGGGGCCCCCAGGTTACCTTTGTCCCAGGACTCCTGTGCTGCATAAAGGGCAACTATAGTGAGATGAATATCGAGGCTGCCATATTTATGTACTTTTAAACAATACCAGTTGCCTGGCAGCCCTACTGGTCTATTTGGCTGCATTAGTGGCTGAATCCCACAAACAACAAGCATGCAGTTAACCGTGTCAGATCTGGATACAATAAAATGGTCTGATTTCATGGCAATTCGATAAATATGATCGGATCTAACCGAAAAAAATCGAAAGCTTTTTTTTTATTCATTCAACTGAAAATTCCGATCCTTTTTTTCGATTTTTATCGATCTGGAAATCTGGAAATTTTTCTTCAATTTTTCAAAAAATTGTATGGTGTGTGTTAGATTGTCAATTTATTAATATACACACCCTAGCAAGATTCCAATCATTTTTATCATAATTGGGGAAAAATTGCACATAGGTGTGTGGTACATTGGTCATATTTTTGAAATGCTACAATCAGTCAGAAAAATTGATTGCAATTCTTAAATTGAACAGATAATTTTAAAAAATTGTATGGTGTGTGGCCACCTTTTTAGAATTGCAGATGACGGTCTGTTACTCGAGCATACAGATTTCAAGTACCCTGACCAGACGTCCCATTTTACCTGGGACACGTCCCAGGTTCGGGGTCCCCTGTCCCAGGCTGCAATGTGTCCCAGGTTATGTCCCACTTTTGGCCTCTGGGTGTCCCAGGCGTGAAACTCTGTGGCCGCATGACGTAATGTTTGCCTCATTTACCATTTGCGGAGTCTGAGTAATCATTTTCTGCTGCATAATATGTATCAGAGGCAACGGTAGTTGCATTTCATTTGTCTGAGGTAACAGTTATTGCAATTCATGTGTCAGAGGTAATGGTTGCTGCAGTTATTTGTTGAGACTGCATTTGCTACTTTGGAGTTCTTGCTGCAGCATTTGGCATTTTGGGGGCTCATGATTATTAAATGCTGCGCTAATACTGTAGCATCAGCAGCTTCTGCAGCTTTCAAAGACAATCTAATCCCACCATAGTCATACTGTAATGTCCTACAATATTATTATGTATGCACTGGCAGCACTTTACAGAGAATGTAGTCATGTCTTTGGCGGAGCTCACAATCTAATCCCGGCCCTAGTCAAAGTCTAATGTCCCGCCATATCATTATGTATTTATGTAGCACTTGCATCTTCTGCAGCACAATGCATTGTCAAGTCGATGCAAATCTCCTATTTCACCACATCATTGTGGGAACACTGCTCTCTTGTGTGTTTGGGGAACATTGCCTAATTATCTTTAGGGTCACATTGCCTATCTGTGTTTTGGGAGGAAACTCTGGCCCACTGCTTCAGAATTACATTACAGTTTACTCCGCCCACACCATGTTATGGGCATGCCCATTTTTCCACCGTAGTCATGGGCACGCCCACTTTTTGGCACAGCACACTTCGCGCGCCGTACTAGCACCATCCCAGGTTGAGCCAAGAAAAATCTGGTCACTGTATTTCAAGGAACTCAGACTTTCACCTCGTAATTTTGCAATTCTGACCGTTATGCGATATTTTAGTGTAATGCACAAACATTTTTCGCATAAACGTTCTCATATTACACACTAACGTTAACAAATCTTATGGTTAGTGCAAACATTTATTCGTAATAAATTACAATTTTGCCATTTTAGAATGCAAATTCTAAACTTGCAAAAAATGGAATTTAATGTAAAATTTCGGCGGAATTGGAATTCGGCAACACTAACCATCCCTAGATCCTCCTGGACCTGGGTGCTTGTTCTCCTCCTGTGTTCCATCCTGCTTGTAGAGTTGGGCCGAACGGTTCGCCGGCGAACCTGGTTCGCGCGAACCTAGGTGGTTCGCGTGCGGGTACCGCACGCGAACTTTATTGCGGAAAAGTTCGCCCCATTGCGGTTCGCCCCATAATGCACTGAGGGTCAACTTTGACCCTCTACATCACAGTCAGCAGGCCCAGTGTAGCCAATTAGGCTACACTAGCCCCTGGAGCCCCACCCCCCCTTATATAGGCAGGCAGCGGCGGCCGTGGCCACTCGTGTGCCTGCATTAGTTAGAGTAGGGCGAGCTACTGCAGTCTCTCATAGGGAAAGATTAGTTAGCCTTAGCTTGTCCCTGGCTGCATACCTGTTCATTGATCCTGCCACTGCATACCTGTTCATTGATCCTGCCACTGCATACCTGTTCATTGATCCTGCCACTGCATACCTGTTCAGTGATCCTGCCACTGCATACCTGTTCATTGATCCTGCCACTGCATACCTGTTCATTGATCCTGCCACTGCATACCTGTTCATTGATCCTGCCACTGCATACCTGTTCATTGATCCTGCCACTGCATACCTGTTCATTGATCCTGCCACTGCATACCTGTTCATTGATCCTGCCACTGCATACCTGTTCAGTGATCCTGCCACTGCATACCTGTTCATTGATCCTGCCACTGCATACCTGTTCATTGATCCTGCCACTGCATACCTGTTCAGTGATCCTGCCACTGCATACCTGTTCAGTGATCCTGCCACTGCATACCTGTTCATTGATCCTGCCACTGCATACCTGTTCATTGATCCTGCCACTGCATACCTGTTCATTGATCCTGCCACTGCATACCTGTTCATTGATCCTGCCACTGCATACCTGTTCAGTGATCCTGCCACTGCATACCTGTTCATTGATCCTGCCACTGCATACCTGTTCTGTGAACCCACCACTGCATACCTGTTCTGTTCAGTGGACCCGCCACTGTATACCTGTTTAGTGAACCCGCCACTGCATACCTGTTCTGTTCAGTGGACCCGCCACTGTATACCTGTTCAGTGGACCCGCCACTGCATACCTGTTCTGTTCAGTGAACCCGCCACTGCATACCTGTTCTGTTCAGTGGACCCGCCACTGTATACCTGTTTAGTGAACCCGCCACTGCATACCTGTTCTGTTCAGTGGACCCGCCACTGTATACCTGTTCAGTGGACCCGCCACTGCATACCTGTTCTGTTCAGTGAACCCGCCACTGCATACCTGTTCTGTTCAGTGGAGTTTGGTGTGTCAGTGTGAAGCAGTACCTTAATTACACTCCCTGATTGATGTATACACATGCAAGATGTTTTAAAGCACTTTAGGCCTGTCATTTAGCATTCAATGTGATTTCTGCCCTTAAAACGCTGCTTTGCGTCAAATCCAGATTTTTCCCGGTGACTTTTGGCGTGTATCCCACTCCGCCATGCCCCCCTCCAGGTGTTAGACCCCTTGAAACATCTTTTCCATCACTTTTGTGGCCAGCATAATTTTTTTTTTTTTCAAAGTTCGCATCCCCATTGAAGTCTATTGCGGTTCGCGAACTTTAACGCGAACCGAACCTTCCGCGAAAGTTCGCGAACCCGGTTCGCGAACCTAAAATCGGAGGTTCGGCCCAACTCTACCTGCTTGTAGGTAAACTACAACAAGCAAAGACTAACACCTATGAATGAGGTGTCTAAGTGACAAGGGGGAGTTGGTTGTTGCTGTACTTACATAGCTATACAGGCATCCACACTCCACACAGCTCCACACTCATAGATAATGGTTATCTGTTACATTGACCTGAGGAATCGGGCGACAACCCATAACATGCATTGTCAAAAGTATAACGGTGCTTTGAACATTAAAGGGAAGGTCCAGGGAAATTTAAAATGAAAAAAAATCTACTTTCCACGGGCTTCCTCCAGCTCCTTGCAGCCGTCCTGTGCCCTCGCCGCAGCTCCGGTGGCTCCCGGTACCTTTTGGTGCAGATGCCGACCTCGCCAGGTCGGCATCTTCCTGCTCTTCAGCGTGCGGCTCACTGAGTCGCACTGACATCATCCGGACTGTACTGTGCAGGCGCAGAACTACTGTACAGAACTACTGCGCCTGCGCAGTACAGTCCTGATGATGTCAGTGCGACTCAGAGCCGCTTGCTCAGGCGCATCTTGCACTGGAGGGGACTCCCGAGCCACCGGCGGGGAGCTGAGCTGTGCCAAGGGCACAGGAAGGCTGTAAGGGGCTGAAGGAAGGCCTGCGTAAGTAGATTTTTCTACCAACAGCTTGGATGTTTCCTTTAAAGAAAGAATCCTAAGGATACTCCTCCTGAGTCATCATAGGAGGAAAGATACCTCTTTAACCACTTGCCGACCGCGCACTCATAATGCGCGTCGGCAAAGTGGCAGATGCAGGACCGCGTCGCCGGCTGCAGGCTAATTAATCAGGAAGCAGCCGCTCGCGCAAGCGGCTGCTTCCTGTCAATTCACGGTGGGGGGCTCCGTGAATAGCCTGCGGGGCCGCCGATCGCGGCTCGCAGGCTAAATGTAAACACAAGCGGAAATAATCCGCTTTGTTTACATTTGTACAACACTGCTAACAGTAGCAGCGTTGTACCAGATCAGCGATCCCCGGCCAATCAGCGGCCGGGGATCGCTGTCACATGACAGGCAGGAGCCTGTTAGAGGCTGCACAGGACAGATCCGTTCCTGTGCAGCCTCCGATCTCCGGGGAAGGGAGGGAGGAGAGGGAGAGGGGGAATCCTGCGGTGGAGGGGGCTTTGAGGTGCCCCCCCCCGCCAGCCACACGCAGGCAGGAGCGATCAGACCCCCCCCAGCACATCATCCCCCTAGTGGGGAAAAAAGGGGGGCAATCTGGTCGCTTTGCCTGGTGTTTGATCTGTGCTGGGGGCTGTAGAGCCCACCCAGCACAGATCAGCAAAATCAGCGCTGGTCCTTAAGGTGGGGGGGGGGGGGGGTAAAGGCTGGGTCATCAAGTGGTTAAATTTTTCTTCTGTATGCCAACCCATTCCAGAACATAAATACATTGGGTGCCTCCAATACAGCCGAATGCCCCTTTTAATAAAAACAACTTTATAACAATTGTGATCACGTTTTCAGAACTGGGGTATCAGTGAAATTATTCTGTAGTAGTTCTCAAAGTAAAATACGATATACTGTATTGTATTGTACAAAACCGTACGTGTGTGTATAGCGCCTCGCTGCAGCTATATCAATGATTTATAGTCAGTACAGTCGGCAGCACAGGAGGGAGCCACAGAAGACATGAATATTTTAAAGAAAAAGTTTAAGAACGTACCTGGGAGCGCCGTCCAACGGTTCCTTCCTGAAGATAGAAGAGGAGAGCAAGAAAAGAGAAAAAAAGAGATCAGGGGTAATGAATTCATTGAATCGATAGCAGAAGGTTGTATCTCGCTGGCTTCTGTCTACAACACGTAGCGGCTAACGAACTCTCATGTTTTACCTGAAAATCTTGGCAGCCAATGTTAGAAAGTACGTTTTAGGTTAGTAAGATTCTAAAGCCCTGTACTGTCATTCAGTAAGGCTGTATAAGTGAGTTTTAAAGTTTACAAATTTTCCCAATTGTGGACCATTAAAGCAGGGCTGTGGAGTCGGAGTCGGAGTTGTGGAGTCGGGGCAATTTTGGGAGCCTGGAGTTAGTCGGGAAAAAAATGCACCGACTCTGACTCCTAATGAATTTAAACTGTAATTAAAATAGAAAATATGATAAAATGTTCTATTTCTCAGATAATAGTCATCATAAATAATTTATACATACAGTAATAGCTGTGCTTAGTCCACAAAAATGAAATAAACCAATCAAAATTAGTTACTAGTGCTGCTTCAATAAAGCAGTCCCCGTATTTTTAAAGTCCGATATACACATCTGATTGTGACTGTAAAGTATATATAATGTGTACACAGGAATCTCTTATATATACGAAATAACATCTATGCTGTAAGAATAAAGCCTGATGTGTAGCTGTGTCACTAATAGAGATGGTCAATGAGATGGAAATAATTCTGCGTTGATTCTGGATTTATGCAAATGTATGCGCTCCCTTTGCTGATGAAATCAAATAATTTGATATGTTGTTAAAATTTGTTTTGGTGACTACGATTTAAATGGTACCTGAGAAGGATGAAAAGAAAAGTTTTATACATACCTGGGGCTTCCTCCAGCCCCCTTCAGGCTAATCAGTCCCTCGCTGTCCTCCACTACCTGGATCTTCCGCTACGAGTCCTGGTAATTCAGCCAGTCAGCGCTGTCCAGCCGCATGCCGCTCCCACAGCCAGGAGCGCTCTGCACCTGCGCAATAGTGCTGCGCATATGTAGTATGCTGCGGAGTTTGTGCATGCGCACTATGCCAGACTGGCCCAAGTACCTGGACTCATAGCAGAAGATCCAGGTGGCGGAGGAGGACAACGAGGGACTGATTAGCCTGAAGGCGGCTGGAGGAAGCCCCAGGTATGTATAAAACTTTAATTTCATCTGTCTCAGGTTTACTTTGTTACCCAGTAGTACTATACTCTACATATGCTCTCCCCACAGAGCTACAGGGAATCCACTGAGAATGCTGTTCACATTGAACACAGAGGTGTTGTCTGTCACCCATAAACCTTGTTCAGATTGTGCATGAAGAATGTGTAATAGAGGAAGAATCTCCTCATTCCCCTGCAGAGTACCTGCACATCATTCTTACATGTACCCACAGTTACATTGCCTAGGGCCTGATAGATGTTCTTTGTTCTGGTCTGTACCTTTTACAAGTACTCTTACCAAGGACTAGTTTTAATCTAGGACTAAAGGGAATAAATATTGCAGTCTCCATGCAGGCATGGTCGGAAAATTCCGCGGAATTATTAATTCCGTGATTCCGGTCGAAATTAATGATTCCGATTTTGTTAGTCGGAACGGAATTTCTCAACGGAATTCCGCGGAAATTTATAATTCCGACGGAATTTTCCGAAATCACATCAAAATATCCTCCTCCTCCTCCTCCACCATACTACCATTATGATCAATGCAATAAAAAAAGTAGTATGATTATCATACTATCATACTACTTTTTCTATTGCATTGATCATAATGGTAGCATGGTTTATGCTAGGATAGCTTTACCATGTAGTGTGGTTCATGGTCTAGAGGTTAAGACAGATACCTACTAGCTACTACACACTGCATCCTGGGTTCAAATCCCAGCTATGGTATATAAGCTGTTTTTAAAATCTGCAATTCCCTACTGGATGATATAAGAGGATGGATGGATGGAAGGAGGAGGAGGAGGAGGAGGGAGGAGGAGGGAGAGAGAGAGAGAGAGAGAGAGAGAGAGAGAGAGAGAGAGAGAGAGAGAGAGAGAGAGAGAGAGAGAGAGAGAGAGAGAGAGAGAGAGATTAAAATTTTCTGACGGAATTCCGCGGAACGGTTTAGGAATTCCTTCGGAATGAAACGGTAGCGGAATTTTGGTAGTGGCGGTATGCGGAATTACCACGGAATCGGAAATCGGCTATTCCGACCATGCCTATCTCCATATCCTTCTCACTTCAGTTGTCTTGTAAAATTCCTAAGCGTTGGCAGTTAAGAGACGAATTTCATGTTACATACTTTCAATCAACAAGATTGTAATATGCAAATTAAATAGTCGGAGTCGAGGAGTCAAGGGGTCGGAGGAATCCTAAACTGAGGAGTCGGAGTCGGAGTCGGTGGATTTTTGTACCAACTCCACAGCCCTGCATTAAAGAGGGACTCCGGATTGAACTTCATCCCAATCAGTTACTGATACCCCTTTCCCATCTTTACCTTTTCTCTGACAGATCATCAGGGGGATCTGTATGGCTGATATTGTGGTGAAACCCCTCCCACAGTGTGATGTCATGACCATGGTCCTGACAGCTGTGTGTGAACCTTGTTGCATTGTAGGAAATAACGGCTTTTTCCAACTGCCAAGCAAGGAATACTGTATCTCCTTCTGTGCAGAGAACTCTCAGTAACGAACATTCTGTACAGGTCAGAACTAAAAAGGTCACCACCAGTGATACATTTCAGAATGTAAATGAAAGATTTTACAATAGGCAAACACTGACTAAATAATCTATAAATATTGCAAAGAATAAGCAATTGTATTCATTATGCTATTTTCACTACAGTTCCTCTTAAAAGGACACCTGGTGCTTGATTCACTATTGTGTGATAACTGCTATAACAGCAATTAGGAGAGGGAAGCTTGTTATCTCCCCTCCCACTTTCCCGCTCCTCACTGATTGGCTGAGGGCAGTTCATTGTGACAGGCTGAGGAAAATACACAGCCACCCTCTGCGGAAGCTACTGAAATACGTTCTATGCTGTGCTCAAGTGTCTACAAAGCAAGCTAGATATGACAGTGCAGTCTCTAGTGGAAAAAAGCGTAAGGGAGGAAATGACATCAGGATTGGCTTCAGTCAGAGGCAGTAAAGATGGAAAATGCCTGAAACTGTTTTCTCTTTATTTCCTATATAAAATTCACTGAAATCAAAACATGGATAGTACAATACATATGTTATGTAAGTAGAACAAGTATTTATCTACTTATAGACAGAGGCGTAGCTATGGGTGGGCCAGGGGGGACATGTGTCCCCGGGTGCAGCACTTTGAGGGCACTCAGCACACCCGTTGCTCCCCCACATAAATGAAAGGTGGCTTGCTGGCTGCCCGAAGTGCCCCTGCTTCTCCTCCTCCCTCCGCAGAGGAGCGCAGAAGCGTTAGCAGCAAAGAAAAGGTTATTTAAAGGGGGGCATATCTGGCTATCTAAATGGGGGAAACAGGGGGCACATCTGGCTTTCTGAAAGGGTAAGGTGGCACATATGGCTAATTTAATAACATTTGGCTCCACCCATGACTATGACCCCATTCTGATGAGTGGCCACACTCATTTTGTTCCGGGAGGGGGGCGCAAAAACTGTCTTTGTCTCCGGGCACTGAAAACTCTAGCCACGCCTCTGCTTATAGATGTGTTTTTTTTTTCCTGGGATAGCATGACTGTCCCTGCTGCTGTAACACAAATGACTGAAGACAGAAGAAAGGATCGGTGGTAATAAAGGATCCTAAATAGGCAACAATCACTGAGTGCGAGAGCTGATAATGACACATCTCAAGCCAGCGCAAGCGCCATACTGAGAGGAAGAGAAGCGTAGTGATCTCCCACTGAGATCTGAAGAGCTTCCTCAAAAACGTCTCCACCGCACAGCAAGACTCCCATTTATGAAACACTTTAGCTGCTCTGACACACTTCATATCTGGCAGAAGTGCCCGGCAAGTGCAGTTTGTTTATATGTTTTGTCATTTGTAACAGCACACAACCTCCATCTATTTTCTCTGCGTTTTTTTATTTTACCACGATTGCTGTTCAAGACCAACTGCTCCATATGGGATAACTTTTGAGCTGTAGCTGCTATGGAGACCAGAGATGAATGTCAGTACAACCCACACAGAGGGGATTGTTTTCTCCATGTTTGCTTTAAAGTGTCCTGAACTCAGAACAGAGTCAGGACAAGGTCCTCCAGCTCCCAAGGCTGAGACACCAAAGTGCGCCCCTCCATCCCTCCCACCCCAGCCGTCACACACTGATTGCTAAGAGGCGCCCCAGAGCCCCCAACACCTTAATCTCTAGTTATCTGGCCTACAGTCACTGACATGTATCCCCTCTTCTTATTTCCCTCTGTTTCAAACACAATAGGGGAATGATAGCTGAGTGAGTTGTGCCCCCCCTCATACACTGCGCCCTGAGGCTGGAGCCTCTCTTGCTTCTGCCTGGCCTTGTACAGTATTATGGTGTATGATGTTATTTGGAGGGAGGAGGGCAATGGGAGTGATAGCTGAGTGAGTTGTGCCCCCCTTCTACACTGCGCCCTGAGGCTGGAGCCTCTCTCACCTCTGCCTCAGCCCGCCCTGAATCAGAACTTCCCTCTTATAGATAAGCAACAGCATCATAACCTTTAGAGAAAAACATTTCTTGGTTTACAGCTGATACAAATCATGTAATTAATCTGCAGAATGTCTATTTCTTGTACTTCTTGCGTTCATGGAAGCAGACATAGGGTTAACACCCTGTGTTTACAAATTAGCTGCTCTGCCGAGGCAGTCAGCTGACACAGCTGAGAAATAAAATTACAGTTGTGATTAGTCACAGATGAGGGGGAATTAGACAGGCTAAACGCTCTAAATACATACAAGGTGCATTTCTCTCTGTTTTACTCCAGTCCTGTGCAATGAGTTCAGGTCGACTTTAAATGAAAGTACATCTGTCATGAAAAAAAAAATGGAGGCTGCCACTTTGTAAAAAAAAAAAAAGTTTCCACCTGTTAGATGTTTGTGATTGTTAACCCTTGATTCTCACTCAAACTCTCCTCCCCAACATATAAACTGTATTCAACAAAACACAACAAAATAAAAAGTCATCCCCCTTTAGGGCCCATTTCCACTATCGCGAATTCGCATGCGTTTTTCGCATGCAAATTCGCATAGCAATACAAGTGAATGGGACTGTTTCCACTTGTCAGGATTCCTTTGCGTTTTTCTGTGTAGAAAAAATTCGCATGGCAGAGCCATCAGAATTCGCATACCGCTATGCGAATCGCATACAATGTATTAAATAGGAAATTTGCATGAGGTTTGGGTATGCGAGTTTTCATACGAATTGTCATGCGAATTCGCATAGAAACAATGGAAAAGCACACCAGCACTGCCATGCTTAAATTCGCATACAGCGTCATCCTCGCATGAAAATTCGCATAGACCCGCATGCGAATTTCGCATCCGCATGCAAATTTTTACCGCGGCGATTCGCACCGCACAAGTTAGAAATGCAGCCTAAGAAAACTGTTCTGAACCAGAGACAAAGCTAACACTAAGGCCACATACACACATCAGACCATAGTCTTTTGAAAATGAAAGATCACAGACCAATCTCACCACCCTTCATGTAGTATGAGAGCCATACTCTACACAGTCTTTTCTATGGAGCTGAACTCCCCATCAGAAAAAAATCTTTGCAAGATACTGCACACACAGATGCTGTACAGACACAACAGATCAGTATCTGCAAAAGATCTGTTCCTGCCAAAAATCCATTCCTGCAAATTGCAATGATAGTCTATGAGATCTGCAGATCATCATACACACATGATTTAACTGACATTCATCTGCAGATCAGATCCACCAGGATGGATTTTCAGATCTGCAGATCTGCAGATAAAGGTCAGTTAAATCATGTGCGTATGATGATCTGCAGATCTCATAGACTATCATTGCAATTTGCAGGAATGGATTTTTGGCAGGAACAGATCTTTTGCAGATACTGATCTTTTGTGTCTGTACAGCATCTGTGTGTGCAGCATCTTGCAATGATTTTTTTCTGATGTGGAGTTCAGCTCCATAGAAAAGACTGTGTAGAGTATGGCTCTTATACTACAGGAAGGGTGGTAAGATTGGTCTGTGATCTTTCATTTTCCAAAGACTATGGTCTGATGTCTGTATGTGGCCTAACTGTAAGGGCAGCAACTGAGCAACTGCCCATGGACCCAATCACCTTGGAGGCCCCAATTCATAAATTGTGGAGTTTATAACTGAAAGGCCTTATTTATTCCCCTTCTCATTGCAGAGGTTGTCAGGAAAGAATAGAAAATGCAGCACACCTGGAGCCCCCATTAATGGAAAAGGGCTCCTACATCCATTTTTTCCCCCGTGCCATCTGTTACCTAAAACTGCGCTGCATTTAATGTCTTCCCTCTGGAACTCCTGGTGGCTTGTTAGTAATTGTAACTAGGGATGTCCCAACATTACGATTTCATGTTTGCAAACGAGTTAGCAAATTTTACAGTGGAACTGCGCAAAACAATAATTTGCGGTGAGCTCCATTGACTTTAATGGCAGGTAAACTTCTAAAACCTTCAGGCACAATTTCTTTAAAATAGGTGTACAACGTGTCCAAAAATTGGCATGGCGGAACGGGAATCAATGGCAAAACAGTCAGGCAAAAATACGTATTTTACCTAATTTCCATTGGTCTGTTAATGCACCAATGGGGAGCCCTGGAGGGGCCTTTAACCACTAAGGGCCTGTACACACTGCTGCGCTTGCACTGCATTATTAAAATCACATGCGCATTTTAAAATCGCAAAGCCTTCATAAAAATAGAAATATTGCATCGCACCAGTGTGTACAGGTCCTCACGATTTTCATGATTTTTCAAAAGACCTTGCGATAAAAAAAACGCATGCGATTTTAAAAGCGCAGCAAAGTGTACAGGCCCTTAAGGACCACAGGGTTTAGAACACATCCTGCCCCCCCCCCCCCCCCCAACAATGTTTATTTATTTTTTTATTTTATTTTTTCATTTTATGTTTTTAGTCCTCCGTTAACGAACGAGATAGGGACTGTAAGCTTGTTCTTAACCTGAATCTGTCAGAATGCTGTGCTATGTTTGTCCGCTTTGCCTCCCATGTGCCCCCCTTTGCCTCCAGTGCCCCCCTTTGTGCCTCTCTGTCTCCCTCTATGCTGGCTTGTCCCCTTCGGTGCCTCTGTACTCGCTGTGCACGTTTATCCCCTCTCTGTGCCTCTCTACTGTATGTCCCCACCTCTGTTTGTACCCCATGTGCCTCTGTTTGTGCCTCCATTTCTACCCTCTATACCTCCATTTGTACCCCCCTTGTGGATTGTTGTACCCCCTGTGCCTTTGTCACCCCCCCTGCCTCCGATTTTACCCCTTGTGCCTCTGTACTCTATTTGCCCTCTGTGCCTAAATTTTTACCCCCTGTGCTTTCATCCCCCCCCCCCCCCCCCCCCGTGCCCAGCTTTGTCCCCTTGCTCTCTGCCTATGGACTCACCTTCCAGCCCGAGTCAAACGCTGTCTGTCCTCCGCTCTCCGTCTCCTGCTCCCTATAGCGCGTACAGCCACGGCTAGATGCAGCATCGCACCGCTTCCTGTATGTCATGTGACATACAGGAACCTGTATGTCACGTGACATACAGGAAGCAAGTGGATGCTGCATCTAGCACTGGCTGTACGCGGCTATATGGAGCAGGAGATGGAGAGCGGAGGACAGACAGCGTTTGACTCGGTTTGGAGGTAAGTCCAACACTGCTGCGGGGACACGTGCTGGCTAGGGTTGCCAGGTCGGCTGATGGAGAAAACCGGAGAGGGGGTGGAGTTAGGGGCGGAGTCAGGGGCGGAGTCAGAAGCGCACTTTTATGTAGAGTGGGGCTAAGCAATGGGCTTTTTAAAAAATGTTTTTTACAGTATTTATATCGCACTGACATCTTCTGCAGCACATTACAGAGTACATAGCCATGTCACTAACTGTCCTCACCAGTACATGCACATAAGAGACCACTTTTCACCAGTAAATGCACATAATAAGAGACCGCTTTTCACCAGTAAATGCACATAATAAGAGACAGCTTTTCACCAGTAAATGCACATAAGAGACAGCTTTTCACCAGTAAATGCACATAAGAGACATCTTTTCACCACTAAATGCACATAAGAGACATCTTTTCACCACTAAATGCACATAAGAGACAGCTTTTCACCAGTAAATGCACATAGGAGACAGCTTTTCACCAGTAAATGCACATAAGAGACAGCTTTTCACCAGTGAATGCACATAAGAGACAGCTTTTCACCAGTAAATGCACATAAGAGACAGCTTTTCACCAGTAAATGCACATAATAAGAGACAGCTTTTCACCACTAAATGCACATAAGAGAAAGCTTTTCACCACTAAATGCACATAATAAGAGACAGCTTTTCACCAGTAACTGCACATAATGACAAACAGCCAGTTGTCCCCAGTATATGTAGCCAGGGATATATGTGCCCAGTATATGTAGCCAGAGGTATATGTCCCCAGTATATGTAGGCAGGAGAATATGTCCCCAGTATATATAGCCAGCGGTATATGGGCCCAGTATATGTAGCCAGGGTGTATATGGGCCCAGTATATGTAGCCAGGGTGTATATGGGCCCAGTATATGTAGTCAGGGGATGTATATGCCCAGTATATGTAGGCAGGGGAATATGTCCCCAGTATATATAGCCAGGGTGTATATGGGCCCAGTATATGTAGCCAGGGTGTATATGGGCCCAGTATATGTAGTCAGGGGGTATATATGCCCAGTATATGTAGGCAGGGGAATATGTCCCCAGTATATATAGCCAGGGTGTATATGGGCCCAGTATATGTAGCCAGGGTGTATATGGGCCCAGTATATGTAGTCAGGGGGTATATATGCCCAGTATATGTAGCCAGGGGAATATGTCCCCAGTATATATAGCCAGGGTGTATATGGGCCCAGTATATTTAGCCAGGGTGTATATGGGCCCAGTATATGTAGCCAGGGTGTATATGGGCCCAGTATATGTAGCCAGGGTGTATATGGGCCCAGTATATGTAGCCAGGGTGTATATGGGCCCAGTATATGTAGCCAGGGTGTATATGGGCCCAGTATATTTAGCCAGGGTGTATATGGGCCCAGTATATGTAGGCAGGTGTGTCCCCCCCCCCCCCCCCCCAAGAGGGAAGCAGTCAGCGCAGAGAAGAGGGAGAGCGGTGAAGAAGGGGGCCATCTCCCCCCCCCTTCGCTCACCTTAGGGTCCTCTCCCTCCCTCGCTGTCTGCTCCGATCGGTGTGTGCGGTGGCTCCGTGGCTGGCAGAGGGGCGGAACTTACCTTCCGTGTCTCCTCCGTCTGGTCTCGTCTAGGGTTGCCAGGTCGGCTGATGGAGAAAACCGGAGAGGGGGTGGAGTTAGGGGCGGAGTCAGGGGCGGAGTCAGAAGCGCACTTTTATGTAGAGTGGGGCTAAGCAATGGGCTTTTTAAAAATGTTTTTTACAGTATTTATATCGCACTGACATCTTCTGCAGCACATTACAGAGTACATAGCCATGTCACTAACTGTCCTCACCAGTACATGCACATAAGAAACCACTTTTCACCAGTAAATGCACATAATAAGAGACCGCTTTTCACCAGTAAATGCACATAATAAGAGACAGCTTTTCACCAGTAAATGCACATAAGAGACAGCTTTTCACCACTAAATGCACATAAGAGACATCTTTTCACCACTAAATGCACATAAGAGACAGCTTTTCACCGGTAAATGCACATAAGAGACAGCTTTTCACCAGTAAATGCACATAAGAGACAGCTTTTCACCAGTAAACGCACATAAGAGACAGCTTTTCACCAGTAAACGCACATAAGAGACAGCTTTTCACCAGTAAATGCACATAATAAGAGACAGCTTTTCACCACTAAATGCACATAAGAGAAAGCTTTTCACCACTAAATGCACATAATAAGAGACAGCTTTTCACCAGTAACTGCACATAATGACAAACAGCCAGTTGTCCCCAGTATATGTAGCCAGGGATATATGTGCCCAGTATATGTAGCCAGAGGTATATGTCCCCAGTATATGTAGGCAGGGGAATATGTCCCCAGTATATATAGCCAGTGGTATATGGGCCCAGTATATGTAGCCAGGGTGTACATGGGCCCAGTATATGTAGCCAAGGTGTATATGGGCCCAGTATATGTAGCCAGGGTGTATATGGGCCCAGTATATGTAGTCAGGGGGTATATATGCCCAGTATATGTAGGCAGGGGAATATGTCCCCAGTATATATAGCCAGGGTGTATATGGGCCCAGTATATGTAGCCAGGGTGTATATGGGCCCAGTATATGTAGTCAGGGGGTATATATGCCCAGTATATGTAGGCAGGGGAATATGTCCCCAGTATATATAGCCAGGGTGTATATGGGCCCAGTATATGTAGCCAGGGTGTATATGGGCCCAGTATATGTAGTCAGGGGGTATATATGCCCAGTATATGTAGGCAGGGGAATATGTCCCCAGTATATATAGCCAGGGTGTATATGGGCCCAGTATATGTAGCCAGGGTGTATATGGACCCAGTATATGTAGTCAGGGGGTATATATGCCCAGTATATGTAGGCAGGGGAATATGTCCCCAGTATATATAGCCAGGGTGTATATGGGCCCAGTATATGTAGCCAGGGTGTATATGGGCCCAGTATATGTAGCCAGGGTGTATATGGGCCCAGTATATATAGCCAGGGTGTATATGGGCCCAGTATATGTAGCCAGGGTGTATATGGGCCCAGTATATGTAGCCAGGGTGTATATGGGCCCAGTATATGTAGCCAGGGTGTATATGGGCCCAGTATATGTAGCCAGGGTGTATATGGGCCCAGTATATTTAGCCAGGGTGTATATGGGCCCAGTATATGTAGGCAGGTGTGTCCCCCCCCCCCCCAAGAGGGAAGCAGTCAGCGCAGAGAAGAGGGAGAGCGGTGAAGAAGGGGGCCATCCCCCCCCCCTTCGCTCACCTTAGGGTCCTCTCCCTCCCTCGCTGTCTGCTCCGATCGGTGTGTGCGGTGGCTCCGTGGCTGGCAGAGGGGCGGAACTTACCTTCCGTGTCTCCTCCGTCTGGTCTCGTCGCAGGCGCCGCGCGGGATGAGTTGCCACTACTCTGGTCTGATGCAGACCAGAGCAGCGGCTGCGGCACCAGAACTTCCGGCCGGCGCTTGGAGCGACACGGAAGGTAAGTCCCGCCCGCTGCCAAGCGCCACCGCCAGTCAGAGACAGCCACACACAGATCGGAGGAGACAGCGAGGGACGGAAAGCATCTAAGGTGAGAGAAGGGGGGGAGATGGCCCCCTTCTCCGCCGCTGCCCACCGCTTTCCCTCCACTGCGCTGCTCTCCTCCTGCTACAGGCGGCTGTCAACACTGACAGCCTCCGGAAAAGGCATAAAACCGGACATCTTAATTGTCCGGTTTAACATGCCTTTTTGCACCGGACACAGCGGCCAAAAACCGGACTGTCCGGTCTAAAACCGGACACCTGGCAACCCTAGTGCTGGCACTCAGGGGTAGCTTAAAGCCTCTTCTTCCAACTTCCCCCATGCCGAAATGACGTCATCGCTATGGGATCGGGACGTTCGTATCGGCGGGTCGTTCATATGTCGGGCGTTTGTAAACCGGGGACTATCTGTATTTGTTTGTGTAATTTTTATTAATAAACTTGTCTATTTATTTATTTTTCCCTCCTTCTCCCCGCCAGCCCTAGGACAGCGATCAGCTGTCATAGGCATCAGCCTATGAGAGCCGATCGCTCTTGCGCCTGCCCAGGTGACAGCCGGGTGACACGGATGTCCCCAGTACAGCGCTGCCGTAGATTGCAGCGCTGTACAGTGTAAATAGACGGCCGTCCAACAGTCTCCTAGTGGCAATCGCCGCTGGTAAACTGATGACGGAGCGGAGCTCATGCGAAACCTCGTCCAAGGACTTGACGCCAATTGGCGTTACGCGGTCCTGGGGCTGCCCCCCTCCCGATGCTATTAGGCGGTGGGGGGTTAAAGCTGCTTTCAAGCTCTCAGCTATAGTTCCTATAGGTTAGAGCGGTGTGGGAACATAAATTAAAGATAATTATTTATGGTTAATTAAGACAAAGATGAAAGGACTTTTTTCATTGTTTTTATTTCAATCTAAGCATTCGTGGAATTTGGTAAGGGGTGCTCACCACCCCTATACTCATCTTACCTAGGAAGGGGGCAGCCATCTTGACTCCCAGATGTTACCATGAACCCTCCCCTCCCAGGGGCAACGGTCCCCCATCTCCTCCTGGGCACCGGAGGTGGGGAAGCGCATCTTGTCCATGGATTGGACAAGAGCTCTGGTGGGGATGGGGGGGCTTGGCTGCCCCTCTTTTCCACAGCCTCCCATTCCGTGGACCATGTGGTATGGTATAGCTCAGGGTGGGGAGCACCAGGTGGTCTGGGCTCCACATTCTGGCTATCCCCATCTGCATGGGGACAAGGGGTTAAAGAGGCACAGGAGGGGGGAACCCCACATCACTTTTCTTTTTAATTTAACTTTTATTTGACCAAAAAAGAGGTGAATTTGCCAGGGATCATTATACAGCAATATTGCGGCTGTAAAGCGATCTCCGGGCAAAGCATTGTCACAATTCCATGGGTCTCCAGGTGGTCATTACGTACTGTTACTGACCCCCTGGAAACCCCACCATGAAATTCACTGCTCTTTGTTTTATATGTATACTTACATATGTGACAAACATGGGGGTGGGGTGGGAATTCTTCTTTCCGAACACTGCTCCTTTACACCGCTTGCACCTGCACCTTCTCATGCTTTCTCTTCCTTTGAGGCTCATGCTGTCCGCATCTACTCCCCTCACCATTTCCAGGTTGCTGTCATCTACCGTCCTCCTGGACCAGCCTCCACCTTCATTGACCACTTTTCAACATGGCTTCTCCACTTTCTATCCACTGACATTCCTTCCATCATCATTGGGGACTTTAACATCCCCATAGACACTAACTGTTCCACTACCACAAAATTCCTCTCACTCACCTCATCCTATGACCTCTCCCAATGGTCCTCAACCTCCACCCACAAAGATGGCCACACTTTGGACCTAGTTTTTACCCGGCTCTGTTCCGTTTCCACATTTAATAACTCTTTATTCCCCCTTTCAGATCACAATCTCATAACGTTTACAATCAGCCCCTCCCTGCCTCCTCCAGCTACTGTAGTGCAGCCATCACGCTTATGCAGGAATTATCGCAACCTCGACCTCTGCTCCCTAGCTGATTCTCTAAAACCCCTGGTCTCCCTGTCATCCTACACTGACCCCGAGTCAGCATCCATCTACTACTCCACCACAGTCTCTGCTGCCATGAACACAGCCGCCCCTCTCACCAACTTCAGCCCCCGCCGCATCAACAGACAGCCCTGGCTGACTGAACCCATCAAACAACTGAAAAGACAGTCCAGGGCAGCAGAACGGCAGTGGAGGAAAAGCTCCAATGCAGAAGACTTCGCCCACTATAAAAACACGCTGCTCCAGCTCAGGGACGCTCTCTCACTTGCAAAGCAGTCATACTTCTCTACACTTATTTCTTCACAATCCCATAACCCTAAACAACTTTTTAACACCTTCAACTCTCTTCTCCACCCCCCGCCTCCCCCTACAACCACAAGCTTGTCTGCAGAAGACTTTGCAGCATATTTTGTGAGCAAAATTGAAACGCTACAGAACAGCTTTCAAAAGCAACCCTCTTCACCGGTCCAATCACCTCTTCCTTTTTCCTCTCCTCCCGGCAGCTCCCCTACTATTAACTATCCCTCTCCACATAACCACTCACCCACTCAAACCCCCTCCCTGCTAACAATCTTCTCTGCCTTAACTGAACAGCGTCTTTCTTCACTAATCTCTAAAGCTCATCTTACTACATGCGCCTCAGACCCTATTCCCTCTCATCTTATCCCCCAGCTCTCCTCCCCCCTCATTCCTGCTTTAACAACACTGTTTAACCTTTCCATCTCAACTGGCATTTTCCCTTCTTCATTTAAACAAGCTATCATAACACCACTAATCAAAAAACCCTCTTTAGACTCTACTGCCCTTTCTAATTACCGCCCAGTCTCTCTCCTTCCCTTTGCCTCCAAACTGCTGGAACGCCACATTTACTCAGAGTTGTCTAACTTTCTCTCCGCTAATTCCCTGTTGGACCCCTTCCAGTCTGGCTTCCGCCCTTAACACTCTACGGAAACCGTTCTCACTAAGGTTGCCAATGACCTCCTAGTTGCTAAAGCCAAAGGCAGATTTTCGGTACTAATATTCCTAGATCTGTCCTCTGCCTTCGACACTGTTGATCATACCCTGCTTCTCCAGACCCTCTCAACACTGGGAATCAAGGGCCTAGCACACTCCTGGCTCAACTCTTACCTGTCTGGACGTTCTTTCATGGTCTCCTATGCCAATACCAACTCCTCTCCACGCCCACTGTCTGTGGGAGTACCACAAGGGTCCGTCCTTGGACCCCTCCTCTTTTCCATTTACACCCATGGCCCGGGACAGATAATAAGCTCTTTTGGGTTTCAATACCACCTCTATGCTGATGACACCCAAATTTATTGTTCTGCCCCAGAGAGACCTCTCCACACTACTATCAAAAGTCCCCAAATGTCTATCCGCTGTATCTACATTTATGTCATCCCGCTTCCTTAAACTCAATATGAGCAAAACGGAGATTGTGATATTTCCACCTTCACTCTCTGTTCCGCCTCCCATTGTCACAATCAATGTAGAGAACACCCCAATAGCATCAACCCCCAAAGCTCGTTGCCTAGGGGTAACTCTGGACTCTGAGCTCTCCTTTAAACCACATATTAACACTTTAACTACCTCCTGCTACTTCCATCTCAAAAACATTTCCAGAATCCGTCCCTTCCTTTCACAAGAAGCAACTAAAATGCTTGTGCATGCCCTAATCATCTCCCGTCTTGACTACTGCAACACCCTACTCTGTGGTCTACCAAAAAGCAGATTTGCACCTCTCCAATCCCTACTAAACTCTGCGGCCCGTCTCATCCACCTCTCTTCTAGATCCTCTGAGGCAGCCCCTCGTTGCCAATCCCTCCACTGGTTACCAGTTGCCCAAAGGATCCAGTTTAAACTTCTCACACTTGCATACAAAGCTCTACACAAGCTGTCGCCTCCATACATTTCCTCTTTAATCTCCAGATACCTCCCCGCTCGGACCCTCCGTTCCTCACAGGAGACCCTTTTGTCCTCCAGCCTAGTCACCTCCTCTCACTCTCGCATCCAAGACTTCTCACGGGCGGTCCTTCTCCTTTGGAACTCTCTCCCTCAGCCGGTTCGTCATGCCACGAGTCTGGAAACCTTCAAACGTACTCTGAAAACACACCTGTTCAGAAAAGCCTATAATTTGCTATAGGCAGCACTGAAGGCACACTGGCTCACCCACTAATCCTGGTGTTTCCTTCCCCTTTGTTTCCTCCCCACTACCCTCTAGATTGTAAGCTCGCAAGGGCAGGGACCTCCTCCTAGTGTTTCTCATACTGCTGTAATTTTAACATATGTATATGTACCAACTACATATCAACTATGTATGTATCTGTATTTATTCTATTCAATGTCATGACTGTACAGTGTCTTGTATTTCTTATGTATATTTGTTCCCCATTATTTGTTTGTACTATGTACAGCGCTACGGAAGATGTTGGCGCTATATAAATAAAAAATAATAATAATAAACTAACACTACTGTCAAGTTGATACATTATCTGTCATTTAACCGCATTTAAAGGGGAAGAAAAAAATACTATTGTAACTTTAAAATCGATTTTCTGAAAAAAAAACATTTCTTGTTCGCACTGTTCTTACCATACTCAGATTTGGTGATTATAGCATGTTATGGGGGCTTTGCTTTTAACCATTAAAGCCGTTGACTTTAATTTTAAAGAGACACTAAAGCGAAAAAAAAAATTATGTTATGATTTGTATGTGTAGTACAGCTAAGAAATAAAACATTAGGAGCAGATGTATGAGTCTTATATTGTTTCCAGTAGAGCAGGATGAGTTAAGAAGCTCCAGTTATCTATGCAAAAGAGCCACTGAGCTCCGCAACTTTCAAAGTCGCAGAGATCTCCGTCTTCTGAAGCTTATTATCTCAAGTGTCTGGCACTGTATTGTTTTTTTCTTCTGCAGAGAACAGTTCAAAAGTTCATTGTCCTGATCTGTAAAATCATTTAGAATGCTGAGTAGTGTGTAAAATGCAAATATTAGAGAATGATGCAGTGTTATAAAAAAACAAAAACCTATATAACGGAAAATAAAAATATGAACATTTGTTCTTTGCTAGCTACTAATGTTCTAGTAATTATCCGTACTACACAACCAATTCATTATATCATAATTTTTTATTTCACTTTAGTGTCTCTTTAAATTTGAACCCAAATTTTTGATGCAAAAATTCCCATTAAAATGTGAACAAGCGAAGGGTTGTAGTTTACCGGGAACCGTTTGCCGGCGAATGTTTTCTACCATCCCTAATCGTAACCATCATATGCTCAGTTTCTAGTGGCCAGGGGCTACTAGCGTAAATGTAACTTACCTAAAATATGGAAACTGGATGACAGATTCGTAGTACTGCCACGTGGCAGTTAGATCGATCCTGGTCAGATTGGTGGCATAGAATCTCCACGCAGACTACAAGAAGGAAAAACAAAAATATTACAATAATAAATTCATTGTTATAAAGGCAATCATATATATCTTGATATACAGCCGATGCCTGGATGTTTATTTTATAATCCTCTGCACAGCAGAACATAGACCAGTATAGGGAAGGATTGTACTATACTGCCCCTCTGTGAGCTTTCTTATTGGAGGAGAGAGAGATGACTCACTAGTGTGCTGCTGCTCCACACAGTCAGCAGGTTCTGACCTTTCTGGGAATGCTGGTGTGACTCAGGTCTCTAGCAGTGCTATCTAGCTGTCTGTCTACACCTGTCTGGGAGTTCTGTTTTAAAGTATTCATATACATGTAATTAAAGATACAAGATACAAGATGGATTTATTCGCCAAGTACGGTGGTGCCGTACTCGGAATTGCTTGTGGTACACATGGCTTGGGCAAGTACGTAATGAAAGTTGTACATTTTACAAGTTATTCAGTGACAATTACACATACTGACAGCATTTACAATACATTTGCGGCTAGAGTTCCACATACTAGCAGCATAACAGTGCGATAACATCTATTAAGATATTGTGTGTTAGGGATGCAGAAGAGAAGGCCGAAGAGCCACTAAGAGAAGTATGATGGTTGCGGACTGGGACAGAAGAGTCAGGGGTCAGAGTTGTTGAGCAGCAGAACTGCCTGGGGGAAGAAAGAATTCCTGTGTCTTGTGGTCTTGGTTGGGATAGTTCGGAAGCGGCGGCCGGATGGGAGGGGCTCAAAAAAGCGGTTGCCGGGGTGGGCGGGGTCGCAGGAAATCCTGGTGGCCCTCTTCCTCATCCTAGCCGCGTGGAGGAGATCAAGAGGTGGCAGAGACGATCCGATGATCCTTTCCGCCTCACTAATGATTCTTTGCAGTTTATGTCTGTCGCTGGCCGTTGCGCGGGCATACCAGACGATAACTGAGGAGCAAAGAATGGACTCCGTGGTAGTGGTGTAGAAGCTGGTCAGCAGCTCTCGAGGCATACCAAATTTTTTAAGTTGACGCAGGAAAAAAAGCCTCTGCTGTGCCTTCTTCTGAATTTTGATGGTGTTCTGTTCCCACCTTAGATCAGTGGATAAGGTTGTGCCGAGGAACCGGACTGATGATACTCTGGAGACTTCGGTCTCGCCTATGTAGACTGGTGGGTGGGTGGGAGGGTTCCTCCTGAAATCGACAATCAGCTCAACAGTCTTTGTTGCGTTGAGGACCAGGTTGCTGTTCTTGCACCACTCGCATATTCTCCCTATCTCCCTGCGGTATTCCCGCTCTCCGTTTTCGCCGATGAGACCGATGATTGTTGTGTCGTCAGCAAATTTGATGACCTTGACGGAGTCTGAGGCGGAAGTGCAGTTATTGGTGTACGTAGAGAATAGAAGCGGGGACAGTACACACCCTTGAGGTGCCCCTGTATTGGTAGTTCTCATGCTGGAGGAGCAGTTTCCGAGCTTGACCTGTTGTGTCCTGTCTGAAAGGAAGCTCTTGACCCATGCGCGAAGTGTGGGGTCAACACCGAGCTGCGCCAGGTTGTCAACCAGGGTGTCTGGGCAGATCGTGTTGAAGGCTGAACTGAAGTCCAGGAACAGGATTCTGGCATAGGAGCCAGGCCGGTCGAGGTGCTCCATGATGTGTGCCAGGGTGATGTTTATGGCGTCCTCAATGGACCTGTTGGCCCTGTATGCAAATTGGAGTGGGTCAAGCACTGCATCAGTGGTGCGTTTCAGGTGAGCGAGGACTAGCCGTTCTAGAACCTTCATAATGGTAGGTGTTAAAGCCACGGGTCTAAAGTTGTTGAGGTCTGTGCTGCCTGGCTTTTTTGGGACTGGTACAATTGTGGACCTCTTGAAACAGGAGGGGACTGTACCTTCCGCTAGCGATTTTCTGAATAGAGTGGTGAGGACCGGAGCCAACTGGTCCGCACAGGTTCTTAGGCAGTTCGATGACACTCCATCCGGGCCTGAAGCCTTCCTGGGGTTGAGCTTGCGACGCAGCATGAGGACTTCTGCTTCTTGGACTGCAACCGATGCAGTGATGTCTTGGTCACTCAGTGAGGAGGGTGCCGCTGTCATCACCGACCCCGGAGTCCCGACCTGTTTGGGCTGTTGCTCGAACCTACAGTAGAACTCGTTCAGTTCCTCAGCCAGCTGAGTGCTTGGGGTCACCGTTTGAGGGGGGGGGTTGAAGTTAGTGACCGCTCTTAGGCCTTGCCATACCTCCCTCGAGTTGTTGGATTGGAGACGGAGTCCCAGCTTGTCAGAGTAGGCTCTCTTTGCGGCGTGCAGTTCCCGTTTCAGGGCGTACCTGGCCTCCTTAAACTCTTCTTGGGAGCCAGACTTGTGCGCCTGCTCCTTGCGTTTTCGAAGCTGGCGCAGCTTATTGTTGAACCAGGGCTTGTTATTGGGGTAGGCCTTGAAGGTCTTAGAAGGGATGCACATTTCTTCACAGAAACTGATGTAGGAGGTGACATTCTCCGACCATTCATCAAGGGTGGGTGCCTCCAAGGATGACCAGTCAGTGCAGTCGAAGCACGCCTGCAGCTCCAGCTTGGCCTCATCTGTCCACTTCTTGACAGACTTGATAGTGGGCTTAGCAGTCTCCAGGAGCCTCGTGTAGGTGGGGATCAAATGGATTAGGTTGTGATCGGAGTTTCTCAGTGGGGCACCCTGGCAGGCCTTGTATGCGTCCTTCTGGACCGTGTAGCAGTGATCCAGGGTTTTGTCGCGCCTGGTGGGGCAGGTGATGTTCTGCTTGTAACGGGGCTTCTCCTGCCGCAGATTTGCGTTGTTGAAGTCGCCCAGGATGATGAAGAGGGCCTCTGGGTGGGCGGTCTCCCACCGTGAGATGCTGTCGCTGAGTACTCGTAGAGCGTCCTTGGTGCTAGCGTCAGGTGGGATGTAGACTCCGACAAGAATTAGAGATGAGAACTCCCTGGGGGAGTACTGTGGTCTGCAGATGACGGCTAGAAACTCGACTTCAGGCGTGCAGGCCTTGCTGAGGATGGAGGTGTTGGTACACCAGGTGGTGTTAATATAAAAGCAAATGCCCCCTCCTCTCTTTTTCCCAGAGAGCGTGGGGTCACGGTCCGCACGGAGAAGGTCGTAGCCTGGTACAAGCAGGGAGTGATCAGGGACACGTTCGCTCAGCCAGGTCTCGGTGAAGCAGAGGACCGGGGTGTTCCTACCGATCAAGGATTTGCTGCTAAGTAGTAGGAGCAGCTCATCCACTTTGTTGGGCAGAGAGCAAACATTCGCTAACAGGATGGCAGGAATGGAGGAGCGAAGGCCCTTCCTCTTGAGTCTCACGAGTGCGCCGGCACTGTAGTGACATTACAGTGGAATAAAGTAAATTATTCAGGTAACTTACACACTTTTACAAACATTTTCCGGGTTTCAGCATCAGAAACACTTCCTATATCTACGGTATATATTTCTGTATATTGGTTTGTAGCCTCGACCCTCCCAGGGATGTCACAGCCTAGGCTGTTAAGCTATGGAGAATTCTCCTCCTAGAGCATTCTGGGAAATCAGGTATATTTTTTACTGGCTTCAGAACATTCCGCAGTGATGCACCTGCCTGCACTAATGTAAATCACAGAGAGGAAAGATTTTATAGTAGGAAAACACTGACTAAATAATTTATAAATATTGTAAAAAAAAAAAAAAAATCATCAATGTTATTTAATACAATATTTTACCTACAGATCCTGTTTAAGGGGGACCTGAAAAGGGATATGTAGGCTGCAATATTTATTTCCTTTTAAAAAATATCTGTTCCCTGGATGTCCTGTTGATCCTCTGCCTCTAATCCTTTAAGGCTGCTAACACACTAAGACGTTACAGGCGCACGTTAGTGCGCCTGTAACGCTCCCCCAACGCACAGCAATGTAACACAAGTGGGCTGTTCACACAGCCCACGTTGCGTTACATGTAACGCTGCACGTTCTGCCGAAAGTGCAGCATGCTACGGCGTTACAGCGGCTTAAGCCGCGTTAGACTGTTTGCACATGTGCAGTCATGTTGGGGAGGAGCGGAGAGCGGCCAGGCACATGGCTAATTAATATTCACTGCACGTTGTGACGTGCAGGGTTTACTTCCTGGTGCGGCCGCTCTGTGCGGCGATTGGCCGGCGGGACCACGTGATGCCGCATGCGTCCAAGAGTGCGCATCACGGACGCCAGAGTGAGCTGCACAACGCGGCTCACTCTGACGTCCACATCGAAGAGCACCAGGCCTTGCGTTAGGTGCACATTATGCGACCTTAACGTAGCACCTAACGCAACGTCTTGGTGTGCAAGTAGCCTTAGCCATAGACACTGAACAAACTGACAAAAATCTGACAAGAATTTTCTGAATGTTTGTTTCTTGCGTGACTATCAGACACTACTGCTGTCAAAGAGGTCAGCAGGACTGCCAGGAAAGACATGTGTATGTACAGTGCCTAGCACACAAACAACTATGCTGAGTTCCTTTTTTTCTTTCTCTGCCTGAAAGAGGTAAATATCAGGTATATAAGTGGCTGACTCAGTCCTGACTGAGACAGGAAGTGACTACAGTGTGACCCTCACTCATAAGAAATTCCACTTTTTGATCTCTTTCTTGCTCTCAGAAGCCATTTTCTGCTAGGAAAGTGTTTTATAGTTGGAATTTCTTATCAGTGAGGGTTACACTGTAGTCACTTCCTGTCTGAGTCAGGACTGAGTCAGACACTTGCATACCTGATATTTAACGCTTTCAGACAGAGAAAGAAAAAAAGGAGCACAGCCTAGTTATTTGTGTGATAGGCACTGTACATACACATGTCTATCTCATCATGTCACATGTCACTTCGGGTACCCTTTAAGGGCATAGGAAACGACATGAAAGGACTACATGTGTCTAAATGGAAATACATAAAAATTTTTCTTAGATGATTGATGATGGCATAGTTAAAGGGGAGATAGTGTTAGGTGATAAGGTAAGGGAAGGTTAGATTTGATAGTGGTAGAAGGTTAGGGTTAGATTAACAGCAGTATGCAAATTACTGACCCTAAGCTGCTATTAGAATATCGTTTACCCTTACGCACCCCGCGCAGTATTACTGCTATGGCACCACCTGCAGAGCACCTTGAACCGAAACAACCAGCTTCACACACAGAGCCCTGATCTCAGCATCATTAAAGTGAACCTCCACACTAAAAATCTACTCAGCAGCACTGAAAAGGCTTGGTGTTTCTTTAACAGTTTCACAGCATCAGAACTTTTTTTTCTTACCCAAGCCTCATTTTTAGCTGCAAAGAAGAAAACTGTCCGGGCATTTTTCCTCTGATTCTGTGCAAAGCATGATGGGATTTCTGATGTTGTTGTTCTCCTTCTGCTGTTTTGGCGCTGGGAGGGGTTATCAGGACACAGGACAGTTGGAACTGTTTCTCATGCTCCCTGTTACCTCCTTTCAACCAAAAAGATGGCTGCCCCATGAAAAAGATGGCTGCCCCATGAAATCACAAACATTTGCCTGTTCTTTTAAAACACGGTGGGTTAGAGATTATATTACTTATCTATTTTAATTAACATAACTAATGTAACTTAATGACAGTATGTTTGTTTAGGCTGAAGTTCCCCTTTAAGGGCATTGGAAACAACATAAAGTGACTACATGCGCTTAAGTTAAAATACATACATTTTATTCTTAGATGATTAAATAAAAAAAGCCTGTTACTTTTCAAACTTCCTTAATTTTCAGCATTTTTCTACATTTGTTTAAAACTTTTTCCCACTCTCCAATGACACTTTGTGGAGATTTCCTTGAACCAGCTGCTTCTGGTAGTACAGACAGTGTAATGCCCCTCATTGTGAGCATCAGGGCAATAGATCTGTCCCTCATTGCATGCCACTAGAAGGGGCTTCTGACCTGGATAAGTTCCGCTGCCGGCTTCCTCCTCTTCTCAAAGTGTTTCTGCCGATGCTGTTCTTGTACCTTAAGAGCCAAACCAGAGCCCAGAATACCCTGAAATAAACCACACAGCAGTTATACCAGCTCTGTCTTATTGTTGGGGGTTTAACAACATAGTTACTTTAAACTGCAGAATCGTCAAACAATCACAAGTTGTCACTGTGTGTAAAACATAGTAATCTTTATGGGATTGTCATTTCCTGTATTCACTATGTATTATCCCTGTTTTAAAGAGAATCTGTATTGTTAAAATCGCACAAAACTAAACATACCAGTGCGTTAGGGGACATCTCCTATTCCCCTTTGTCACAATTTCACCACTCCCTGCCGCATTAAAAGTAGTCAAAACAGTTTTAAAAAGTTTGTTTGTAAACAAACAAAATGGCCACCAAAACAGGAAGTAGGTTGATGTACAATAATGTCCACACATAGAAAATACATCCATACACAAGCAGGCTGTATACAGCCTTCGGGCCCGTTCGCACCTGAGCGGGAATCGCTCGATTCCCGCTCACGGCAAACCGCTAGCGGTTCTGCAAGAACCGCTACACAATGTAGCGAGTGGCATTGTTCTCACTGCTGCGGTTGCGGTTAGCGATAACCGCAACCGCACTGCATGCAGCGGTTTGCCGGCGACGAGCGTTCCGCGATTTGCGATCGTGATTAGCATGCATAGCACGCTAATCGCGATCGCTCCACCGCTGCAGTGTCCAGTGATTTTTCCACGCTAATAGCGGGAAAATCACTCCCGCAAAACGTTCTGCAATTTTAAGTGTGAACGGGCCCTTACTTTTGAATCTCAAGAGATCATTTGTGTGTTTCTTTCCCCCTGCAGTTCTCATGCACTGAAGAGTTACAGGCTTGTAAAAGATAAGAGAACACACACACACACACACACACACACACACACACACACACACACACACACACACACACACACACACACACACACACACACACACACACACACACACACACACACACACACACACACACACACACACACACACACACGCACACAGGGGGCCTGGAGGGGGGCGTGCATCACAGACCCACAACACTGAAGTTGGCAACCTTCCAGACACAGGGCGACAAGTCCGACAGGGGAAAGATAAGCTAATTTATTGCAGAGATGGTGTTAGTAGAAAGAGCTGCAGTAAGCCAAAGCACATTAGAATAGGTTTAGGAACTTGTAGGATGGTAGAAAACAGGATTAAATTTGTGTTACAGAATCTCTTTAAGTAAGCTGCATTACATGATGGTGGTGTATGATAGATCTCTGCATGCTTTTCTTCAGTAAAGAGTTATAACTTGTTTTACAAGGTGCCGCCTATCTGCCTGTACAGAACACTCTGCTCCATCAGTTACAGAGTAACCAGATAGGCATGCACGTAATTAAGGCGCCAGGAAATTTGGGCGTACGGCAAAGTCGAAAAATGGCTCATCCTGCTCAAGTCCCAGAGGCTATTGCTGGCGGACGAATTACGCTGTTTTTATAGTAATTTGATCAAAAGATGATTATACATTTAATCAAAAGCCAGAACCCAAATTACTGTCTGATCGACGCTATAGTTGTAATTTCACATTGCAGCCTATGGCGGCGCATGGTGCGCCCAAATTTCCCTGCGCCATTTTGAGTTGTCTTGCTGAACGAGCATGCAGATCAGGTGCTCTGACTGAAGTGTGACTGGATTAGCTGCAATGCTTGTGTGTGATACGGTCACTACTGCAGCCAGAGACTTTATCACCTGCTAGGTGCTGAAAATGTAGATTGTAATCAAAAATACATCCTCCTGGCGAAAACTCAGGATAAAAGTTAAATGGGCAATACAGCAAAAAATGGCAAAATTTTAAATATGTGCAAATACACAAATAAGAAGTACGTTTTTTTCCAGAGTAAAATGAGCCACAAAATTACTTTTCTCCTATGTTGCTGTCACTTACAGTAGGTAGTAGAAATCTGACAGAAGCAACAGGTTTTGGACTAGTCCATCTCTTCATAGGGGATTGTCAGCAAGGCTTTTATTCTTTATCAAAATATTCCCTATAAAGGATTTAAACAATGATGCCGGCCAGCCTCCCTGCTCGCTACACAGTTTTTTGGCAGTTGGACAGAGAAACTGCCATTCACTAAGTGCTTTTGAAAATAAATAAATCCCTGAGAATCTCCTCATGAAGAGATGGACTAGTCCGAAACCTGTCGCTTCTGTCGGATTTTAACTACCTACTGTAAGTGACAGCAACATAGGAGAAAAGTAATGTTTGGCTCATTTTACTCTGGAAAAAATGTACTTCTTATTTGTATGTTTGCACATATTTTAAATTTTACAATTTTTCGCCATGGTACCCCTTTAATTCTGTTCACCATGATGAGTGCTGAATCCTATCAGAATTAGCCTACGTCATTTCTGAACAGGGATAGTTGGAAACGTTCCACAGAATACAAATTTCCGAGTTTACGATTGGAGATCAGCTTACCGCAGCAGAAATCGGAAATCGTCTACAGAAAATCGGTATTCCGCAGAGATACCGCATTACTGGAACTCTGAACGTTTAGCTCCATCACAGCACTTGGAAGCATTGGACCAAAAACAGGCTGCAGATTATTTTCCCTAGAAATCAAAACACCATGGAAATTTTAGATCACAATCGACTCAGTAAAACTCGTTATTACTTGAGTCTTACGATTGGTCTAAAATTTCCATGGTATTCCCATTTCCATGGTAACCCACCGCATTCTCTGACTGGTCTAATACTACCGAGTATTCCTGTATTTCGAGTGGTGTGATTGGCCTAGAATTGGAATGTTTAGGCCAATTACAGTACTCTGTAGTATTGGACCAATCAGAGAAGGCAGAGATTTAGCTCAGAAATCAGAATACCACAGAAACTGCAGACCAATCACAGGACTCGAATACTACAGAGTTTTTCTTACCAAGTCTTGTGATTGGTCTAAAATGTCTGCAATATTCAAATGTTTACGGGAAAATTCTGCAGCCTGCGCTCGGTCCAATGCTTCTCCAATGCTATTATGCTCCGCATAATAGCAGACATCCCAAAAAATGTGCGTATTCCGCAAAAAACAACTGTTTAAAAAAAATTACATAACTATATTAACAAAACAAAAAAAAAAACAATAATTCCGTTTTCTGCGCAAAATTCCGTTTTCTGCGCAATCGCTAACCTGCATTTGCAGTAATCGGTATTTCTGCCGCATTTTTGACCATCACTGATTCTGAATTTAGTTGGGCTTTCACAATTTGGCCCAGCTAAAAGGGTTAGTAGCAGGTTCTGTGGACAGGGTTTTTTTAGACTGTGAGGGGGCGGAGCACTGACAGCACTCTCTGTTAAGATTGCTGGCTGTAACTCTGGAAGTCCGTTCACCAGGAAGTGGCAAGTGTCTGCAATCTTTTACAGATACTTTAAAAATGATTTATTTTATTTCAGCAAAATGAGTTTCTACACAGTTCCATGGTTTTCAAAGCACAAGAAAATCATTTATTGACATGTATGAAGCAACAAAGAAACAACTTACAGCAGGAAGTGCAAAAAATGAAACCCCAATCAGAGAAAAGGTAGCAGCAATCAAACGTCCTTCCCAGGTCTTCGGAGTCTTGTCTCCATAGCCAATTGTAGCTAGCGTAATCTGTAAACCAACACATTGCAATATTGTAATAATTGTATTTCTTTTTAAATAGCCCTAACTTAAAGATGAACTTTAACCCAGGTTTGAACTTCCTCCCAATCCGTAGCGGATATCTCCTTTCCCACCAGAAATCTATTTTCTCAAATAGATCATGGGGGGGAGGGTCTGTATAGCTGAAACTGAGGTAAAACCCCTCCCACAGTGTGATGTTAGGGACAAGCCATATATACAACCTTTTAGCATATCACATTGTCAGTGGCTGTGTTTTTAGATAATGGCAGTGGTGCTGTCCTTGGTTTTTCTTGCCTGCCAGTAGTATAGGTGATGTCCTACGAATGACACAGTGAGTTTCAATAATTTATTGATCTATCTTCTATTTTTTTAAACTTAACCCAAGATGAAAATAAACAAATGAGATAAACAACTGGTTCTATCTTCCTACTCCTAAAAATGTCTTTTTTTAGATATCTCAATGCTTTATTTTATGTATAAACACTTACAAAGCAGATGTAATGTTTTATAGTCTCTGCTCAATTGCAGTGTCTCAAGAGTCCCAGAGTGAAAATACATGAACTATTGACCTGTTTATCTATCCTTTGCAGTCAGAAGCCCAGCTATCTGCTTAAGAAAGTGTTTAATTTGTTATCAGTGAGCCTGACCAGGTCCCGTATAGAGAAAAACCCTCAGTTGCATAGCTTAATATTACCTCTTTCAGGCAGGGAGAAAAGAAAAGGAGCACAGTATAACTGTCTATGTGCTCACCACTGTATATACATGTCTATCTCACCATGTCACATGTCATCTCTGGTACACTTTCACAACTTCTCACTTTGCAATGTACTGATTTATTTTTCCCCCGATAGTTCCTCTTTAAGGCCTTGTTCACCTGATAGACCTCGATCTGCCCAAAGTTTACCACCACCTGGGCAGCCATCCGGGATCCCTAGAGCTCCTAATAAGCCTCCAAAACCGAGAGCTCCTCCAGTGCAGAATCCAGAGTTTCCAGTGCGACCTCCGGCACCCTGGGGGCACCCAATGGCACCCCTGTATTCCCCCATCAATGCAGAACGTTTGGGGAAGATGGTTAAAACCATAACACCATATAACCCCAATTTGAGTGCATTTCAAAATTCTCAGATTTTTGAAGTGTGGGCTAAACGCTACAAATGGGGGGATGAGCAGGCATGCCTGGCAATGTCTCTCTGGGTTCCATACAACGTAGGGACTCAGCTGGAATACAGTGGTCTGAACAGAGCACGGTATCCAAGTGGTTTGTATCCCAATGAAAGTGAGCGAACAAAGCTGCTTGTGGAAGCAGTCACAGGGGCTCCACTTGTAGGTCCAAGTGCTCTGGAATCCTTCAGGTTCTCAAAGGATGACAGCCTGGAGGAGGCCTCAGCAGTTTTTGAAAAAGCCTGGCGGATGGTTACCCGCCAGGAGAACAAGCAGATGTCTCCAGGAGAGGAAGAGTTAATGGTTATAGAATTTTTGCGATGTTTGAAACATTTGGATCGTACTTTGGTGAGCTTAGCCGCACAATCTGGTACAATGGCAGGGGCAGTGAAAGTTCTCAGAACAGCCCAATTGTACGATGGAGGCCCAAGCATGGAAAAGAAGAAGATCCATGCAATGGCCACCAGGGGGGGTCCAGCTACCAATGACAAACAGAAAGTGAAAGCTCAGCAACCTTCCTCCACTCGGAGAGGAGGAGGGGGGGCTGAGGGGGATCTGTCTTCATTCCAGACACGCAGGGCTGGTATACAATGCTACAGGTGCCATAATAAAGGACACCTAGCTAGGGAGTGCCCGAGCAAAGCAGAGAAAGGAGACGCAGATGATCAAGCAGCAGCAAAGGAAAATGGGTTTGTACAGCAGATTAAACCAAAACGTAACTTTGTCAAAGGACAGAAAGTGGAGAATTCTCCTGAATCCCCTAGCTCTTATCAGACAAGAGAGCAATGAAAAGAGCCTCTGGTTTTAGAGGTAGGACAGAGAAGGAAGTCTCCATACACTGAGGCCATGAAGCTGATAGCTGCAATGTACCTTAACGAGCAAAGCAGTGAGGATGCAGACACAGCCTCCGATTGACGGTGTACGCCCCCCACTGCTTTGTCCTTCGTTGCACCCATTGTAATAGGGCGGGATGGACGGCCTTATCTTAAAGGGGCAGTGGAGGGGTTTGAGGAAAAAATTTTGTTAGACACAGGTGCATCAGTATCAACCACCGGTCTGCCACTAAAAGAGAAGGGTTCCACAGAAACTACTAATCTGATTAGTTTCAATGGATACCAAAGCAAAGCCAGATTGATTCCGCAAGCACGGGTAAAACTGGGCGGATTCACTATGGTTGTTCCACTGTGGAAAACGGACATCAAGGGGACACTTCTGGGGTCGGATGAAATCCTAAAACAGGGGTGGCTGATTGATATGCCAAATCAGGTCGTGTGGAGTACTGGGGTACCTGATCAGAGCATCAAATGTGTCAATCAAGAGGGTTGGCAAGATGTTTTCAAGGTGTCAAGAGAGGATCTGGAGGAAGGCTGGTCTGAACAATTCGATCCAAACCTTCGCCCGTATCTGGAAAAATATCCAAAGTTATGGGCAAAGAGCAAAACAGACATTGGGAGGATGAATGTGGTGGTCAGGATTTCGGGTCCAGACCCCCCATCCATTCGGCAGTACCGCCTTCCCCCAGAATCTGAGGAACCAGTGAGTAAAATCATTCAAGAGTTCCTAGACAAGCAGATTATCAGGCCATGTAATTCGGTATCCAATAGCCCGATTTGGCCAATCTTGAAACGAGAAACAAATCAATGGAGACTATGTGTGGATTTGAGGGCGGTGAACAAGGTAACGCCGCCTGTGACCACAATTGTGGCTTGAATGCCAGACATTTTAGCCAGAGTTGATGCAAAATGCTGTATGTTCAGTTGCTTGGATATATGTCAAGGTTTTTTCAGCATACCATTGCATAAAGATTCCCAGTACAGGTTTGCCTTCTCCTTCCGGGGTCAGCAATATACCTTCATGGTCTTGCCTATGGGATTGCACAGCAGTCCCTCTCTTTTTCATCAGGCGCTGGCACATGTTTTAGAACCCCTGAACCTGGGAGATGCATTGCTTTTTTATGTTGATGATCTTTTTGTCCAAAGTGTTACTGTAGATCAGCATAAAGAGATACTGGACATGGTGTTTCAAGCTCTCCAGGATTCAGGCCTAAAGCTGAATCCAGGGAAAGCACAGATCCTGAAGGATGAGGTAACGTATCTGGGAGTTCAAATCTCTGGGACGGGCAAGAAACCGATACAAAAAAGGGTAGCAGCAGTTCTGGCACTCCCAAGACCCACAACAGTGACAGGGCTCAGGAAATTCCTGGGATTGGTCAATTTCAGCAGAGAATTCATAGAAGGGTTTGCAGAAAAAGCAAAAACCTTATATGAACTGCTGAGAGATCAGGAAGAAGCATCCAAAAGCCTCCCATGGACTGACGAGTGTCAGACAGCATGGGAAGGGCTGAAACAAGGTTTGGCACAAGCGCCAGCTCTGTGCACAGTGCACCGAGACTTGCCATTTGCCATACAGGTGTTTGCTTCAGAACAGGCCATCTCGGCCGTGCTGTTGCAAAAACATCTAGATGGGCCTAGAATCCTAGGTTATTTCTCCAGAGTCTTGTCACCTGTGGAAAAGGGGATGCCAGAATGTGTAAAACAAGTGGTAGCTCTACATTGGGCAATAATTGCTACAGAGCACATTGTAGGCTTTTCTCCAATCGAGGTGCAGACACCACATACACCCCTGAGAATGATTTTGCAAGGGCAGGTCAGGGGGGTATCAGCACAGAGGTTGACACAGTGGATTGTCCCTCTTAGTGAGAAGAACATTACCATAGTACACAGTGCAAAATATGTACTTCCTCAACTGATGCAGTATGAGGGAACAGAACATGATTGTGTCCAGGAGGTGGAAAAGGAATTGACCAGTCCATACGGCCGTCTCCACGTTGAAGGAGCGGTAAAAATTTGTGGATGGGGCCAGGTATTGGCAAGAAGGTCAATACTGGACAGGTTTTGCAGTTTTTATCCCACAGACTGATCAAACATACCTTTTCCAGCTCCCACCAGGTTTTTCGGCACAGAGAGCCGAATTGGAAGCCGTCCAATGGGTAATCCAAAACACAGAGGTGAGAATTACCATTTACAGTGACAGTGCATATGTGGTACGTTCCCTGTGTGACTACCTTCCCATTTGGGCTAAAAGAGGAATGGTGGATGCGACAGGCAAACCCATTCAGCATTCAGAGATCCTCATGCAACTCTTTCAGACTGGCATGCGGAGCCCTGAACGGGTGTCTTTAGTTAAAGTGAAAGCACACCTTCCTCCAGGAAATGATGACATTCTCTTGGCAAATGCAAAGGTAGACACACTGGCAAAAAAGGCAGCGGTGGAGGGAGATTTTCTCTATTCAGAGGAAATGCCGTCGATCAGCAAACTTTCCAAGGTGAAGCAGCAGGTTCCGGAACCGGCACCCTGTTTCCTCCAAGAACAAAGGAAAGATCAAAACATTGTTCAGATTGTGGAACAGACCAAACTTCCGGCAGAGCTGGTTGTGATCAATGGTGTTCTGTGTAAACAAAGGCCAGAAGGGATAGTGCCATATATGCCACAACATTTAGAGAAGGAATTAGTGAGATTCAACCACGATCTTTTGGGACACATAGGGATAGCACGGCTAGTAGAAGTGATGAAAAACAAATACTACAGCCCTACCCTTAAACAGACATGTGAGGAGTGTGTACAAGGATGTCTCATATGTGCCCAGATCAATCCCAAGCCAAAAGGGGAAAAAACGGCTTTACAGAGGGTTCCTGTGGCGGGAGGTCCCTGGGAGACCCTACAGATTGATTTCATAGGCCCACTCCCTGTAGCCACGGGGGGATTGCGATTTGCATTGGTAATAGTCGACATTTTCACAAAATACGTGGAGGTCATACCTCTCAAGTCTGCCACAGCCCTGTGTACAGCTAAAGCCTTATGGGAACATGATTTCAGTAGGTGGGGGTTGCCCAAATGTATTGAGTCAGATCAAGGCCCAAGTTTCGTTGGTCAGGTGATGAAAACACTTTGTGCCCTTTTGGGGATAGACCAAAAGTTCCACATACCGTACAGACCCCAGTCCTCTGGGATAGTGGAACGTATGAACCGTACTCTTAAGACAGGCTTAAAAGGGATGATCCTGACCTATGGCAAAGACTGGGTTACCCACCTTCCAGCTGTAATGATGGCGTATCGAGCCACACCTGCAGCGGCCACAAAAGTGTCACCACATGAACTGATGACAGGGAGGAAAATGCATCTTGTCTTCCCGAACGAACCTTTTCTTTCAGAGATGCAAAAACAGGCCATTAGTCATGAAAAATGGTTAAGAGCTTTGCAAGCACAACTGCAAAGGACTTTGCAGTTTGCAGCCACAAACATGTGTCGCCCAGAGTCTGTACATACTGCAGATAGCGCTTCTGAAAAGTATGTCCAAGGGGGGTGGGTGATGGTGAAAACTTTCAGAAAGACAGGTCCGTGGGAAGCAAATTTTGAAGGTCCTTACAAAATCATAAAGAAAGTAAGTGACACCACTTTGGTCGTGGAGAGGGATTTGTCATTCAATCCACCAAAAAGCAAGAAAAAGTTCAAACGAACTCCACAGAAACCAATCATTGTGCATATTGATCAATGTAAAGTGTATAAAGGGAAAGGCCCGACTCCAGAAGGGTCAGGCACAACCAATAATAAGGAATGATATGTTCCTATGTTGATTTCAGGTGATCGGACAACATGTATGCAAGGAAGATGAATAGATGGCAACTGAGATGGCTAGCGAGATTTCATCCGTACAAACGAAAGTTTCCAGATGTCAATCCGGACATGGAAAGGAGCAGGATTTCCGAGACCGAGAAAAAGACGGAAAGACTGATGGGGCAAAACGTAACCCAAAGTGCTAATGCTTTCTCTTTTCCAGGATGTACCATCTGGGACTATTATCATTCCTATTCTGATTATTATTACTCCTATTCTGACTATGATCATTACTATGAGGACTATTATCATTACTATGATGACTATTATCGTTACTATGATGATTATTATTATTACTACTATTCTCATTACTATTACTGGTATTATGATACAAGAAGAGTGACAACTGTTACTGGAGGGCAGACCAAGATTCCAGGGGGCCGCAAGAAAAAGTTTACTTTTGCTTTTTAACATGAAGTCTACAGACACATTTATGGATATAAGTGGTCAGACCAAGTGAATCTCACAAGGGGGGAACTTACTGTGTGAGCAAAAATCCCAGATGGATCTAGTGTCGAGGTTTAACTATGTTATTCCTCAAAGTGTTAAGAGCAAAGCTCCACAGGGGGTGCCCATCTTGAGAGATAATACTCCATGGGAGTCCAGGTCATAAAATCAGCCCACATTTTTGTTTTAATTTGTTAAGATAAGCACCCACTGATCATTAGGAGGGGTATTATACTTATGCTTGATTACACAAGTGATTTTGTGTTTGAGATTAGGCAATATGGGTAAGTTAGTGTTAGACATATTTTATAAGTCAATATTTTAGAGATAAGTTATAGTATGTTACAATATGAAAAGTTTTAGGCTCAGACATGCCATATGAGAAGTCCATTAGAAGGTATCTGTTTCCAGCATTCCCTTTAACGGCGAGTTTCACTTTTCCATGACCATGCAAGTATGGAAGTGATACGTTTGTGACATGGATGCGTCTGAGTGGAGGTGCTACATATTAGGGCATCCCCAGTAGAGCTCAGAGGTGTAGCTCTCTCCCAGGGTGTGGCCACCTAGACAAGGGACTGTGTGTGATCATGGAGAGGTGGAACCTAAAAAGGGAAAAGTCGTGGAGACCAGTATGGATTGGCTGAGCGAGGGATTAAAACAGAGGATGATGTAGGAAATCTGATAGGAGAATTCCGCATATAAGTCTTTAGGGGGGACTGTAAGATTCTTAGAGGGTCTTGCAAGGTATGGCCCTTATTATAGCCAAAGTGAACCTGTGTTTCAGTCAAAGATTATGTGCAGAGTTCTCTTGCTATACAGATTCTAGAAGGCCAGGCAGAGAGTGGAATAGAAGAGAGAACATTACTGGGAATAGTAAAAGGTCAGAACGCAGCATTATCTATGGGATGTGCAGACTAGCTGTCTGAGCCTGGGATGCCCAGGGCCATACAATGCCAAACAATGCCTGGTGTTTCTAAACACCAGTTTCTGAGTATTTAGGGTACAGGGCATCGGCTTCGCGCTTGCGCACTAGACGGATGTCAATCACAGAGTTCTGGATGTCAATCACAGAGTTCTATAGGCCAATAGCAAGCGTTTAATAGGGGTGACATCTGGAACTCGCCCATATCCCACCTTCGGGGGCGTGTGGTTAGTTAACACTTGTGGGTCTGGAGGTTTTTCCATTTATAAGGTATATGCGTCCAGGTCTGGAGCTAGCGCGCTCATAGTAATCAGCTTTGCTCAATATCCGTATTATTACTTGCTGATGTTTGCTTTGCTTCATATGTTTTTCAATATAAGTTTGTAACCAAGATTATACCGAGTATCCCGGTTGGATACAATAAAGATTCTCTTAACTGCTCTGGCGACCAATTCTGTGAAAGTCTGCTATCGGCTGTATACTTTCCGAAGGTGATAAGGACCAGCACTAAGGCTGTCAGGTAGTCACACACAGGGACTAAATATTTGATTATTACAATTACGATCGGCTCGCGTGGCGGTCCATGGTGGGCTGATTTTGGCGCAGATTTTTTTCCCGATTCTCGGCGCTTGGGTGGACGATTTGTTTTTGTCCTTAGCGGTTTTCTAATCATTTTTTCCGAGCGGTTTTGTAATTCGCTCCCTGACGCAAGTCAGGAAGTGAACTCTTTGACCTGGAAAAGAACAAATACAATGTATTTATTCTTAAAAACGCAAACGCAATCGCTACACAAAGCGATTTTATGAGCATTTTCCATTTTGCAGTGTGAGCAAGCCCTAAGAGTTTTAAATTTGATTCTGTACTATACCATTCTGAACCACCACAACCATAGCAGATGGACCGTTTCGTATGTAGAATTTTTCATTACTGAACAAGTCCAAATTTTTCTGAAATAAAATTTCTATCGAGGACAAGCTATATACTGTATATTTCAATAAATTCAGCAACCATAATGGCACTAAATAACCTGGTCTATTGTGAGATATAAGAATGCCTAGGCAACAACAAGAGCATTTTGCAGTAAGTGGCATTTCATAATCGGATGTTTGGGGATATAACTGCACTGTGAAAGCTTTATAAGTGGCTAAAATAGCAATGTGTTGGGCTAGAAAACACGAAATTGGTGTAAGTGGTCCAATGTTTGAATTTCAAGAACAACCTCTATTGAAACGAAAAATGGTCAAAACCGGAAAGTTCAATATAAATTTGTACCCAACGTATTTCGAGGGTATAGGAGGAAATTGCAGCTCAGACAGGAAACTTTAGGGCCGGTTTACACAGACATCTAAACATGGCGGTTGCGGGGTTTGTCATTCAAACATTGTTTGAATATGTTATTTTGGCCTCAATTCACGGAGCATTATCAAACGTTTATCAAACACTTTATCAAACGTTTGATAATTTACCTCATGGGTAAAATCTAATTTTAAATTCACTAAGGTGTTATAGATTTATCGAATGTTTTACAGATAAAACGTTCAAATATATAACACCTTAGTGAATTCAAAATGAGATTTTACCCATGAGGTAAATTATCAAATGTTTGATAAAGTGTTTGATAAATGTTTGATAATGCTCCGTGAATTGAGGCCTTTGTCTTTTTCTTTACTCTCCTCTTTAAAGGGACTCCGAGCACCTCTCATGGGCATGCCTTTAAGCCAGACGACTTCCAACAAGTCATGCTATGACCCCTCTGGAGGAGCCTCTTGCAAAGGTCATGCGTGTCACTTCCTCTTCCTGCTTCATTCAGTGATGCACTTCTCTAACAGTGAAGACAGGGGTGACCCGGAAGTTATAACATAGCCAAGATGGCAGCCGAGATTTTTAAATTGAAATCAAATGAAAACCATTTGGTGTAGAATGGCGATTCAGGCACCAAATGAAAGAGGAGAGCACAAGCTACAGAAAGGCATGCATCTTTAAGTACTTTGCCGTACTGGTCGGAGTCTCTTTAAAGGCATGACCATGAGAGGTGCTCGGAGTCCCTTTAAAACAAAATGTGGCCTTTTGTTACTTAACCTTCGTCAAGTATGCAATGTATGCATATATTTCTTTGTGCCACAATAAAAAGATTTCAAAACAAAACAAAAGATGGGAAGTGCTTTTTAAATGACTGTTAAGGCTTTTTGTGTCATTCGTGGAAACGCTGCGATAGATACCCTCATCTCGATTGGCTACGATAAGCGATTCCGTTACCCTGGGAGTGGGTTAAAATGAGATGTGTCAACAAAATACCGGTAACCGATGCTGATTGCTTTTCTGCTTGGAGCAGAAAGGCGTTATGCATCACTTAAATTAAATACCGCTAGGCCGTCCTGCAGAGGGCCGTGTGATCTGGCCCTTAGCGCGAAGTCTTCAGTTTTATCCACCTTTTAAAATGAAGTGTATTTTATGATGGTTACTGAGCTCTTTGATAAACCATGTGCTCTCCAAAATGAAGGGTGTGGCAGGAAGTGTGAGTCAGCTAAATCCATGACCCCGATGACAGCTTCCTGCCCATCTGACTAGCCTGGGAACTCTATTAAAACTTCCTGCTCTTGGACTATTGTTTCAGAAAAGTCAGCGGGAGGGGATGGAAGGAAGAGGCTATAAAAAGACAGCTTTTGCTTTGTCTTTGTGGATGCCAGCATGCCTCAAATTGGGATGTGAGGAAAGTTCTCTTCTGAAACCTGGGAAATCAGAGTTAGACAGAATGTGCAACTGTCAGACAAACCAGCGTTAACCGCTGGTGAGCCCAATAATATCGTCAACTGATTTAATTTCAGTTAGCCCCAGGCACTCTATCCTATTGCACTTTTTCATGCTGCTGGGAAGTTATGCTTCCCGCTAGACATAAGCATTAGCATTAGCTTAGACCTGCAAACAGCAGGTCTAAAGTCCCTAACGCCTCTGCATCTGGAGGTCTCCTCTACTAAGGAGGCCCTCAGAGCTATCCGTCTGTCCTCTTCCACCGCCCCAAACCCCCTGCAGCTCAGCCGGGTACCCTTGGCCCTGTGCAACTCACCCCACAGCAAAATACTGCCGGGGCTCCCCATTGGTCCACAGTCTGGACCAATGAAAATCCTCTTTAGGGAGAATTCTCTTTGGTCCAGACTGAGGACCAATGCAAAGCCCCAGCGGGAGCTTCAAAGATGGGTTCTGAGTATTTCACTCTGTCAGGTGTTCCGTCAAGGAGCAACAATTGACGATAGGTGAAGCGATTGGCACTGGATCGGGGTACTCGACTAAGCTGTAGCGTTTCAGCGCCACAGGGGCTCCCATATTCTGCATAAGCCCCCAATATATATATATATGCAACACACACCTCCTCCTGGGCACAGGAGGTGGGGAAGAGTCCTTGTCCATGGCATGACTCTGTAGGAGAGGGGGAGGCTTTGTTGCCCCTCTCTTACAGAGTACCCACTACATCATGGACCATGTAGGCTGGTATGGCTCATATGGCAGAGCCCCATGAAGGATGACTCAGCTATCCTCTATACCAGCCTGCGTAGGTTACAAGGGGTTAATAAAATCTGTGGAAGGTCGTTAATAAAAAAAATGACCCCTCCCCTTAAAACTTTCCTTAACCCCTTGTCACCTATGTTGACTGATCCAACATGCATGGGCTCCACCATACTATCACCAATCCATATCATGGACAAGGGGCCCTTCTCCACCTCCGGTGCCCAGGAGGCGGTGGGGGGGGGGGGGGTGCATACTTCCTGGGGGCTTATGTGGAATCTGGGAGCCCCCTTTAATAATTGGACACCCAGCAGTGCCATGGTGCTGTAGGATAGCATCATAGCACAAACCATTGATCCCCATCGCCTGGGTTATGAGAACATTGCTCAGGCTTTATAAAATTGCATATTTTCCCCAAAGTTACTGTTAGAATTACAGAATCAATATCTACTTGGTGAAAATAGATGTCAATATTAAACTTATCAGTATTGAATTTATTATTAAAGAAACCATGCACATATGTAAGGGAACATGCTATCCCCAGGAAGACGGTGTCTATGGTAAGATTTAAAACTGGGGACTTAAAGCGGATCCAAGATGAAAAACTAACTATACCAAGTAGCTTGTCTATATATCTTATCTAAGGTTTAGATAGTTTACACAGCAAATCTAGCTGCAAACGGCTTTAATAGAAAATGATTATTTCTTCCTGTGATACAATTACAGCAGCCATGTTGTTTTTAAACATTACACAGAGGCAGGCGTATCTGTATCTTAAGCAATCAGCCTGCGAAAAAAACGAATCCCCCCTCCTCCTCCCTCCTCCCCTATGCATCTGAAATCATTGGCTAGTAACACCTCCTCCTCCTGCCCAGACTGAGCTCCCATGAGCCCTTGCTACTGCCAAGGCTCTCTGAAAACATGTGGGCGTGGTTTACTTAGTTTATAGGGAATTAGAGTATTAAAACAAAAAAAGTATTCGGCTTGAGGAATGCCCTATAAACAATAGGAAAGGAACACAATTATGCAATGAGTAAAAGTTCACCTCGGATCCACTTTAAAGTACCCCTTAACTGAAGGGGTGTTTGCATTTTATTTATATCCGTGTATATGTGGTGCTGTGACATATCTAGACACCCCTGTGGTCCACATTCCACTCAAATCTTCGAATGGTAAAGAATGTCGAATATGGGTAGAGAGGAAGTGGAAGTTCTCCTCCAAAGAACGTCTCTTCCTCCCCGACCACACCCATTTGAACCGCCCCTCCTGCTTCAATGATTAAAAACCTGTTAAAAAAATAAGCCACAGGTTTAATTTTTCTTTTCAATTTTGATTTAGTTTATTCTTGGCCTATGCTACAGCTACACAATATCTAAAACACATGAGGCTTGATTCACAAAGCGGTGCAAACTGTTTAGCACGGGTGTGCTAAACAGTTAGCACGTGAAGTGCTTTTCGCGGACTTTTGTGCGCGCAAAGTGCCGTGATTCGCGCGATCGCGGACTTTTGCATGCGCAATTTGCAAATTGCGCGCGCAAAAGTCCGCGATCGGAAGTAAATAAGCCACCGCATAACTCACCCACTCCGGGTTCCCACTGCCGCCTCTTCCGTCCTGTCAGCTCTCCTGTTCCGCCGCAATGTCCTCTCATATACGCTGCATATTCACAGCAATGGTGCTGACAAGGAAGTAATCCAGGATGTCGGCATTTACAAAAGGATACTGTGGCGGAATGGGACAGCTGACGGGACAGAAGAGGTGGCGATGGGAACCCGGAGTAGGTGAGTTATGTGGTGGCTTTTTTTTAACAGGTTAAACTGATTCATGACTTATCAAACTTTTACCTGGATTACTTCCTGTGCAGCATGAAATTTAACTTGGCTACTGCATTCTCAGGCTTTGTACTGCTTTTGGCCTTTCCTATCTAATCCTGTACCACTAAAATACGATATGCTTCAGGGCTTAATACTATCGCTTTGCTGCTCACCATATACATGCTACCACTTAGAAAAATTGTCCAAAAACTTTACTTTACTTTACTTAAATTGTACTGCTTGGGGTCTTTCCTGTCCAACCTTTACCACTGCACACAACTGACCTCTTTCATACATGGTTATAATCTGGCGTAGTATGAACCAACCCTTACTCCTGCCACAAAGAAATCTCTAACAATACAAAGCCAAAGTCCCCAGAGCTGGTCACTTATTACTCGAGTCTACTGTTCTTTATGGACCTTCCTCAACTTTAGTACAGCCTAGCAATATAAAGCCTCTCTTTACGTTTCAAAGCTTTACAGCCAAACCAGAAGGTAGAGATCTAAATTAAAATCATATTTAAAATTGTAGTGTATCCTTTTTTTAATAAACGTAAAAAAAAAAAAAATTCCTAAAAATACTAAATATACTAAACTAGCCGACCCGCAGCGTATCATACGCCGCATAAGGGGGTAGAGGGCAGGAAGGGGGTATTGGGCACAGTGGCGGGGAGGGGGGTCGGACCCCCCCCCCCCCTCAACTGGGTCCCCCATGTGTGCTCCCCCTCCAGCTTAAGCTCAGCAGGAACCCCCCCTCCCTCACCTGGGTCCCCCATGTGCACTCCCCCTCCAGCTTAAGCTCAGCAGGACCCCCCTCCCTCACCTGGGTCCCCCATGTGCACTCCCCCTCCAGCTTAAGCTCAGCAGGACCCCCCTCCCTCACCTGGGTCCCCCATGTGCACTCCCCCTCCAGCTTAAGCTCAGCAGGAACCCCCCCTCACCTGGGTCCCCCATGTGCATTCTCCCTGCAGCTTAAGCTCAGCAGGAACCCCCCCCCCCCCCCGCCTCACCTGTGTCCCCTATGTGCGCTCCCCTCCTGCTTAAGCACAGTAGCAGCCGCCACTATTAGTAAGAGGCAGCGGGCGGGGATGCCTCACCTCTTCCGTGTTCCAGCGTGTGATCCACTGTTGTCACTTCCTGCAATGCTCCCCACTGTATTGGTGTAATTTGCCTTTTTAAAACAGAAGGAAATCTGCAATAATTCAGCTATAAGTGAACATTTTTAAATATGCAATTTATCCCTTTTCAACCTTAGTAATCCAAGCAAGCATCCCCACTGGTGTATAGCAAGCTTATAGCTTTAAATTTTACACAGCTATATCAAACCCACATGTGACAGCCTGTTTCAGACTTTTGGTCCTCATCAGTACATAGCAGAGATTGATATGGCAGTATGAGATGGGGCTTGGACCAGTACAACAGAGTAACCAAGCAGCTCAGGGTGACCCAAACCACTCGGAATGTATAGGGGGATAAAAGGAACCAAAAAGACCTACTAAAAAAAAAAATCAAAGCTTGGTGTAATTTGGCTTCTTAAAACAGAAGAAAATCTGCAATAATTCAGCTATAAGGGCTGGTGCACACCAAAACCCGCTAGCAGATCCGCAAAATGCTAGCAGATTTTGAAACGCTTTTTTTTATTTTTATGAGGCGTTTTGCTAGCGTTTTGCGGATTGCTGCTGCGGTTTTCAGTATAGTAGATTTCATATATTGTTACAGTAAAGCTGTTACTGAACAGCTTCTGTAACAAAAATGCCTGCAAAACCGCTCTGAACAGGCGTTTTTCAGAGCGGTTTGCGTTTTTCTTATACTTAACATTGAGGCAGAAACGCATCCGAAATCCAAAAAATGCCTCACCCAGGCATTTTTCGTTTCTGCAAAACGCCTGCCGCTCTGGTGTGCACCACCCCATTGAGATACATTGACCAAGCAGATCCGCAGCCGCAAGCGGATCTGAAAACGCCCAAAAAGCCGCTCGGTGTGCACCAGCCCTCAGTGAACATTTGTGGTTACCCACAATGCACCGCTACTAAATATGCAAACTATTCCTTTTCACTCTTGGTAAGTCAAGCAAGCCTATGGGCCGGATTCACAAAGCGGTGCGAACTGTTTAGCACGGTTGTGCTAAACAGTTAGCACGTGAAGTGCCGTTCGCGGACTTTTGCGCGCACAAAGCGCTGCGATTTGCGGTCTTTTGCACGCGCAATTTGCCACAAATCGCGGTACTTTACACACGCAAAAGTCCGCGATTGCGGTCTTTTGCGCGACTCACAGCACTTTCCACGCACAAAAGTCCACAAATGGCACTTCACGTGCTAACTGTTTAGCACACCCATGCTTAACAGTTTGCACCATTTTGTGAATCAGGCCCTATAGCTTTAAATTTTACACAGTCATATCAAAACCAAATGTGACAGCCTATTTCAGACTTTTTACTAATTACCAGATTTAGTCCTCATCAGTTCACAGCAGAGATTGATATGGCTGTATGAGATAGGGCTTGGACCAGTACAACAGAGTAACCAAGCAGCTCAGGGTGACCCAAATTACTAAGAATGTATAGGGGGATAAAAGGGACCAAAAAGCCCTCCTACTAAAAAAAGCAAAGCTTGGTGTAATTTTCCTTCTTAAAATAGAAGCAAATCTGCAATAATTCAGCTATAAGTGAACATTTGTGGTTACCCACAATGCACTGCTACTGAATATGCAAATTATCCCTCTTTGCCCTTGGTTTGATATGACACTACTTCTTCTTCTTGCTTGGACCAGCCCCTTCTTCTTGCTTGGACCGGCCCTGGGGGCAGGGCTCTACTTCTTCTTCTTGCTTGAAGGTTGAGGCACTTACTCTATTATATATATATATATATATATAGATAGATAGAAGATAGATTCCCCCTCCAGGCCGCCATGGATAGTGGGGGAATGATATAATTCGGCTTCCAGCGATTGCTGGAGGTCGAATTATTGTGTTTTTTAAGCAACTTCGGCTCCGTCTTCTGACGGCGCTGACGTTACTCACTGAGCGCCGCTATAGACTGATTCCCATTACAGTCTATGGCGGCACTCGCTGCGCCCAAATCTAGCAGTGCTGAAAAGCACTGCTCCACGACCGCTTTGCAGTATTGGTTTTTTGACCCTGCATAGTTTGACATGCGAAAGCAAATGCATATTTGCATGAGCATTGCCTCATGAATAGTCAATTAGGCCAGATTTGCAAAGCCAGACTTGCTAGGGTTAAGCCTCCTTTCCACAGACTGTTGATAGGCAGTGAAATGCCTCTCAAACTCTCTCAACTGCTCACTGCTGCCTGATAACTGCTTGTTGCTGCCTGATAACTGCTTGTTGCTGCCTGATAACTGCTTGTTGCTGCCTGATAACTGCTTGTTGCTGCCTGATAACTGCTTGTTGCTGCCTGATAACTGCTTGTTGCTGCCTGATAACTGCTTGTTGCTGCCTGATAACTGCTTGTTGCTGCCTGATAACTGCTTGTTGCTGCCTGATAACTGCTTGTTGCTGCCTGATAACTTCTTACCTGTGCCTGGTAACTGCTTGCTGAGCACACAGCTCAACAGTCCGTGGAAAGGAGGCCTCAAACTTGGTCTTTGAGCACGCATACATTTTCTCATGCAAAGTACTTCTTCTTGCTGGAAGGTTGAGGCCCTTATTCAATTATGAATAGCCAATTAGGCCAGATTTGCAAACCCAGTCTTGCTAGGGTTAGGCCTCCTTTCCACCGACTGTTGATAGGCAGTGAAATGCCTCTCAAACTCTCTCAACTGCTCACTGCTGCCTAGTAACTGCTCACTGCTGCCTAGTAACTGCTTGTTGCTGCCTGATAACTGCTTGTTGCTGCCTGATAACTGCTTGTTGCTGCCTGATAACTGCTTGTTGCTGCCTGATAACTGCTTGTTGCTGCCTGATAACTGCTTGTTGCTGCCTGATAACTTCTTACCTGTGCCTGGTAGCTGCTTGCTGAGCACACAGCTCAACAGTCCGTGGAAAGGAGGCCTCAAACTTGGTCTTTGAGCACGCATAAATTTTCTCATGCAAAGTACTTCTTCTTCTTGCTGGACGGTTGAGGCACTTACTGAATTATATATATAGATGTGATACATAATGCATTATAAAAACAACACCTTACTATCGTCTTTAAAGACCATTTGTACTGCATTTTTGTTTTTAAGTTGAGCATTTTTTTTTCGTTTTGTTTTCAGCAACCTGCATTACTTACCAGACCCCACCAGAGGGCATCAGCGTATGTTTCAAAATCCTCTTTTTGGTCCCCTTTCGCATCCAACTCATGGTCGTCTTTCTCCACCAAATACACAAGAAATGAGGACAAGATGAGCGTCAGGAACCCGATGTACCAGGCTGTGATGAGCTCCTGCAGGGAAGGGTTGCACCGGATTGTTAGATACTAATTGTGCATACTCAAGGTTTTCCTAATTACCAGATTTAGTCACCTTCACAGGAAATTTTACACTTGACATAAAAATGTCATACTTTTCAGTGTGTACTCTACATGAAATACTGTTGCCATGAGACTGTCCAGACACCCCCTTCATACTAAAGGAGTAGTTAATAACTTCAGCCATCAGTATTGTTCCACCTTATGCATCCCAGCAACTTTCACCTCCCATTCATTCACCAATAACTTTATCACGGCTTATCACATCGAAATGATCTATATCTTGTTTTATCCGTCACCATTTAGGGTTTTCTTCGGGTGGTACATTTTGCTAAGAATTATGTTATTATAAATCCATTTTACGGAAATGTTAAGAAAAAAAATGGAAAAAAAATTAATTATTTCTCAGTTTTCGGCTATTATAGTTTTAAATTAATACATGCTACTATAATTAAAAGAATGAAGAATCAGTTGTAAAGATTGGGGGCGCGGTATATCCAAATGTCCAACCACAAAGAAGAAAAAAATAAAGGAAAAAATAAAGCCACAGGTGGGATGATGCCTCTTTAGAGATAGTAAAAAAAGCAACTAATTTATTTTAGGCACTTGTCCCCCATGTGGCAGTTACCACACAATAATATGCTGTTCACCACAATTATAATTAGAAGTATCAAAAATGTGTTTATTGATATTCTTAAAAGACAAAGATAATTATAAAGTCAGCACAGGTAAATCCCCCACAACCATACCCTCAGAAAACCCCCATTACAACCAAAAACCCCTTATCATGGCCTGAGATTCCCCGAACATCAACTGCCACCCACATGCACTAACTGCTTTGTTGTTCTCACACCTCTGGGCGTCCCCAGTAAGTGCTGAGGTGAAGTGATTACATTGAAAAAGTTCAAACTTGGAAAAAAAGTGAAGCACACTTTGTATTTAGACTTATGGTTCACTGAGGCCACTGCTGTGTGAAAGTTCCGAGTCTGTCTGCATAAAATCTTGTCAAAGTTAAAGCCATGCAGTTTTCCAAACAGGTTCTCTTAACTTGCCTATGTTTGATAGTATAAAGTTCATAACGTTCAGATAACGGCCCAATCGCGACCATGAACACTACAGTAAAAACAACAGGATATACAAGCTTAATAAGTCATTTCGTATTGGATCTTTTTTTTTTCAGCCAATATGGAGTTTAATCCCACTATAAATCATACCTGCTGTGAACCTTAATAATAAAATTAGATACTTACCTAAGATGCAGTAGATGAGACCGCTCGACCCCTATTACCTGTAGCAAGGTGCTGGAAACCAATGTGGCTGATCAGGATACAAACAGAACGAAATCCGCACACCCGCAGGTAAAGTCCAAGGGTTTTTATTTAGTCCAACTTACAAAGGCAGAAAAATTGGCTGACATGTTTCGGATTACATCCTTACTCATAGCCTAAACATACTGACATCTAGGTGGACCATATATACTTAAACAGCCCCGCCCCCAAAGGTGTATTCACCTGGGAGCAAAGGGGATTTAAAGGCGCAGGAATAAAAACCTGCAGAAATGAATATATGGAAAAATATGGAAAAAACCACCATCATACTAATATTACTATGTATAAAGACACAGAATACGATATTTAAAATGCAGAAATACAAAAATACAGAAATACAAAAAACTGCACAGTACAAAAATAAGACGATATCAATATATAAAATTAATGTCCCACCTGGCACTTAAACCATGAGGTTCCCTAGTCCCCATCTGCAGAATCCAATATGCCTCCCTCATTCGCAATTTCTTGTATAGGTCACCACGTCTAAAGGAAACAGTCACCCTCTCAATCCCTTGAAATAGAAAACCAGCCATATTCCCATCATGTTTCTCCCTGTAGTGTCTCGCAACATTGCTAATGTTATCCGTCTTCCAGGAGGCCCCATTAAAATGCTCAGAGATCATTTGCCTCAAGCAGCGCGTGGTGCAGCCCACATACTGAAGGCTGCAAATCGCGCAAGTGACCACATAGACTACGGATTTCGTGTTGCAATTAATAAATTGACGTATAGAAAAGGTTTTTTGATTAGCAATGGAGGAGACGCTGCGTGAGGAGCGGTGGTAAGCGCAATAATTACATGAAGAAAATCCACATTTGTGTGATCCCACAAAGGACAACCATGTAGGACGTCGGGGTGCACTGGTAGACTGATACAAACTGGGAGAGAGAGTAGATGACAGAGAGGGAGCTTTTTTATAAGCAAATCTACACCCAGGCTCAAGCACTTGTAATAGCTTATCATCAGCATACAACACAGGGATATATTTCTTGATTATCGCTGTGACCTGATTATATTGTTGGCTATAGGTAGTTATAAAATTTAAAGGAGCAGCATTAGGACTCTGTACCTGTGCAGTGTCAGAACTATTGCTTAATAATTTGCTCCTCTCCCTGGAAATGGCAATTCTCTGGGCCCTATCCAGATCAGAATCCGAATAACCCCTAGACCTAAACCGTGACCTAAGGGCAGAAAATTCTTGTACTGTAAATTCGTCTGTAGAACAGTTCCTCCTGGCTCTAATATACTCCAGTGGTGCTCAGCAGAGCTCGAATATTCGAGTAGCTCGAATATTCGAGCTCTTTTTCAGCTATTCGAGCTCGGTATTCGAGCTCCGAATAGCTGGAGCTATTCGAATGGGCTATCCGAGTACACTCGAATAGCCCATTCACTATTCGAGCTATTCGAGCAACCCGGCGCTATTCGAGCTCGGTACCGAGCTCGAATAGCGTCATAGCCCAGATTGATGTCCTTAGAGCCAATCAGAGGGCTCCCAGGCCCTCTGACGGCAGCCAATCACAGAGGGGGACCCTGGCCAGCCCCTACCCTATAAATAGCGGCCGCCATGTTCCGTTTCTCCATGCTTGCCTGAGACTTGTACAGAGAGAGAGTTGCTCCTTTGTGCTTTGGCTTAGCAAGAGCTTTATTGTGGTCATTTACCTAGCGTTTTTGCTCACCTACACCTGCCATATACACCTATATTGTTGTTAGTTAGATAGACATTGTATTTTAGTTAGTAGCTTGTGTGTTACATTAGAGACAGGCAGCTGCTGCAAGCTTACAGGTTTAGGCCTCAGGGGGGCCTTGCCTCTGTGGGCAGCTGTCCTCTGTTTATTTCTCTCATCTATACCAGTATTTCTGCTGTCCTTTACTAATAGTATTGTAGTTATACTGTACTAGGAGTAGGACACTCACTGACTGTCACTGTTTATAGGCTACTAGCTAGCTCCTGCGTGTGTGCACTCACTCACTGTCTGTGTGTACACACACTCTATTTCCTTCTGATTACTGATAGATTATTGTTAGTTAGTTGTACTTACTTACTACTTACTCTTACTGTACCCGTAGGGACACTCACTGTCACTGTTCATATAGGCTACTAGCTCCTGCGTGTGCGCACTGCACTCACTGTCTGAGTGTACACACACAACACACACTCTATTTCCTTCTGATCGCTGATTGATTATCGTAATTAGTTAGTTCTACTTACTGTTACTACTTACTCTTACTGTACTAGGAGTCTAGGACACTCAGTCACTGTCCATAGGCTACTAGCTCCTGCGTGCGTGCACTCACTGTCTGAGTGTACACACACCCACACTCCATTTCCTTCTGATCGCTGATTGATTATCGTAATTAGTTAGTTGTACTTACTGTTACTACTTACTCTTACTGTACTAGGAGTCTAGGACACTCAGTCACTGTCCATAGGCTACTAGCTCCTGCGTGCGGTCACTCACTGTCTGAGTGTACACACACCACCCACACTCTATTTCCTTCTGATCGCTGATTGATTATTGTAATTAGTTAGTTCTACTTACTGTTACTACTTACTCTTACTGTACTAGGAGTCTAGGACACTCAGTCACTGTGTTCATAGGCTACTAGCTCCTGCGTGCGTGCACTCACTGTCTGAGTGTACACACACCCACACTCCATTTCCTTCTGATCGCTGATTGATTATTGTAATTAGTTAGTTCTACTTACTGTTACTACTTACTCTTACTGTACTAGGAGTCTAGGACACTCAGTCACTGTGTTCATAGGCTACTAGCTCCTGCGTGCGTGCACTCACTGTCTGAGTGTACACACACTAAATTTACTTGTGATTACTACTGATTATTGTAACTGCTAGTTGTACTTCCTGACTGTTACTACTTACTTACTGTACTAGGGGACACTCACTCAGTCACCTCACCAACCAACCCACTCCATTAAAGTACCCCACTTTTCACCCGCCCTTTTACAAAACTTTTGTCTATACGCCCAAAACATTTAAGATGTCTGGAAGTGGCAGCCAGCGCGGTTTGGGCAAGGGGAAGGGCAGCAAGGGAATCAGGAGGAGAGGGAGCAGCATTGTGGCAAGCCGCGGCCGCGGGCGCGCCACCATGCACAGTTCCGCAGCAGCAGCAGCAGCGTCAGTGGCTAACATTCCTCCCATAGCCACTGGCCGTGGACGCCTTGGGCGCCGCCCAGCAGGAGCATCTGCAACTCACGCTGCAGAGACACAGCAGCAGCAGCGTGTAGCACCTGCTCCCATTTTCCTCCAGCCGGGTCGGAAACGTCCCATTGAGGAAAAGGATGCAGACACTGTGGTGCAACTCATGACGGAGGATGAGCAGCCCGCCATCAGCTCTGCATCCGAGGCCTCCACCCTCACCACCACCACCACCACCACCCCTGTTCGCAGCAGCCGCCCAGCAGGGCCTGGGGAGGAGGCCAGTTCACCATCAGTTGGCGACCTGTCATTCAGCAGTCTTTTGACCCCAGGCATCATGAGTCAATTGTCTGCTGTTGTTGGCGATTTTGAGGAGGAGATGCTGATGGGCACTTTGGGGGATGAGGGATTGGACAGCAAGACTGTGGCGACAGTCAAGCAGCCCATCCATGCATCAGGAGAGGAGTTTGGGGGGTCCTCATCCCAGCAGGACATGTTTCAGGAGGGGGAGGATGATGATGACCCGGTGACAGACAGAGACTGGGTGCCACCACCTCCAGGGGATGTCGTCCTCAGCAGCTCTGAGGAGGAGGAGGAGGATGCTCTTGTGGGCCTTGCAAGGAGGCGCATCATTGCAAGCATTGGCAGCAGCAGTAGGCAGGTCCCACAGCCTGCTGGTGTCTCAGGCTCAGCAGCAGCAGCAGCAGCATCTGCCAGTACCACCACCAGCCGCACCCAAGCCCCCCAAGCCCCCCCCCCCCAACCACCACAGGGAGACAGGCAGCAGCGCTTCCATGCCGTAGGGGGATGTTTAAGTCACCAATCTGGCGATATTTCACCATGCCCACTGTGTACAGCAAGTACGCCACTTGCAACCACTGTCAGCGGAAGTTGAGCAGAGGTGCAGACCCCTTAAAGTTCTGCACCAGCTCGCTCATCAACCACCTTGCGGCTAAACATTTCCACCAGCATGAGGAGTTCCAGAGGCTGAAGGCATCTGGTGCTGGCAGTGGCACCACACCCATCACTGCACAGCCTTCAGCAGCAGCAGCAGCAACAGCAGCCACCCGCCCTCCTGCTCCTCCAGCAGCACCAGCAGGAGTGCGGAAACGCACTGCTCCTCCCCCCTCTGCAACTCCTGCCGCCGACACTGAGGCCTGTTCTGGCAGCCAGTCCTCAGTGGCCTCCTCTGCTGTGTCTGCTGATTCCCGTGTCAGCAAAAGGCCACGCCAGAGCCTTTTGAGCGAGTCCTTCCAGGGGGTGGTTAGGGCTCTGCCTCCCAGCAGCCGTCGCGTGCGGCAGCTGAACGGCTTGCTGGCACGGGCCATGTGCTCCCAACTCCTGCCGTACACGCTCGTGCAGGAGGGGAGCGACATTCGTGCGCTGCTTGCTTGCGCAGCCCCAGACTGGCAGCTCCCCAGCAGACACTTCTTTGCCCGCAAGGCCATTCCTGCACTGCACCGCTTTGTGATGGCCAATGTGGAGCGAGGGCTGGAGCACGCGGTTAGTGAAAGGGTCCACGTCACCATGGACTCCTGGAGCAGCCGCTTCGGGACAGGCTGCTACCTGTCCTTCACTGTCCACTGGGTCAGCTTGGTGGAAGGGGGTGAGGATGGGAGAGCAGCAGCGGGCACAGCAGCAGCAGCAACACAGTGGGTGGTGCCACCCCGCAGGGTCAGGGGAACTGCAGCAGGTTCCTCCGATCCTCTGCCATCCTCCGGCACACCTGGCCAAACCCCCCGCCTCAGCAGCAGCGTGAAGGCCCGCCACTGCCAAGCGCTGCTGCACTTGGTCAGCCTTGGGAAGACCAAGCTGACGGCAACCCATGTGTTGGCCAAACTCCAGGAGCAGGAGAGGATTTGGCTGACCCCCAGAGGCCTCAGAGTCGGAGAGGTGGTGGCCGACAATGGGGCCAATCTGGTTGCCGCAATAGACAGGGGAAACCTGACCCACATCCCCTGTCTTGCCCACGTGCTGAACCTGGTGGTGCAGAAGTTCCTGCGCACCTACCAGGGGATGGGCGAACTGCTGGAAACGGCAAGGAATGTTGTGCGTCACTTCCGGCGCTCGGCTGCAGCCTGTGCGAGCCTGGAAGACGTGCAAAAGGAGCTGGATCTGCCACGCCATCGGCTGATCCTTGACGTTCCGACTCGCTGGAACTCCACCCTGGCGATGTTGGAGCGTCTGGTTGATCAGAGGCACGCTGTCAAACAGTACCTTGCCCTGGCCACTGTTTCCGCAGCTCAGAGAAGGGACAAGACCAGCAACATCCCGTCCATCGTCCCCGATGATGACTGGAGGCACATGCAGCAGGTGTGCTTTGTGCTGGCTCCCTTCCTGCAGGCCACAAACATGGTGAGCAGGGACCATGCTATGGTCTGCGAGTGGGTGCCCCTGGTTTCTCTGCTGAACAGGGCCCTCGATGCTTTGCTGGAACAGGGAGCGGCAGCCTTGGACCAGCAGGAGCGGCAACCAGCTGCGCAGTCCACCTCTGAGGGGGAGGAGGAGGAGGACTTGGTGGAGGTCCCTGACCTGGCTGCTGATGAGGGGGATCAGCACAGCGCAGCTGAGTTGGTGCGGGGGTGGAGAGAGGATGAGGCGGCAGAGGAGGAGGATGAGGACAGCACTGACGTCGATGTGCCAGCAGACGTGGCCCGCCTCTTCCCAATGGCAGCGCACATGCTGACGTGCCTGCGCAGGGACCCCAGGGTGATCCAGATGAAGCAGAGGGAGGACATCTGGATCAGCATGATGTTGGACCCACGCCTCAAGGGGAAGTTGAGCCAGTTCCTGCCGCCTGCAGGAGGAGACCCAGCGCAACAAATAAGGAGCTTGCAGCAGGCCCTTGTTGAGCGCTTGGAGGAAGCCTTCCCCCAGCCTTCCACCCCCACTGTCCAGCAGCGAGCACAGAGGCAGCAGCAGGTGCCTGCATCCAGCAGCAGCAAGCGCCCCACAGACCTGCTGTCTCTCAGCCACGAGCTCTACAGGACTGTAGAGGCTCCGGCAGCAGTGACTAGAGAGGAGATGCATGCAGCAGCATCCTCCTCCGGTCACAGCCAGCGCCTGACCCGCATGGTGGCTGACTACATGGGGTCGTACAGCGGGCTTGACAGCGATGCCCCTGTTGATCCCATGGAGTATTGGGTCAAGCGCATGGAGATCTGGAGCGAGCTGGCGCAGTACGCCCTGGAAGTGCTGTCCTGCCCCCCTTCCAGCGTGCTGTCCGAGCGCTGCTTCAGTGCAGCTGGTGGCGTGGTCACCGAGAAACGCTCACGTCTGTCTCACAAGTCTGTGGACAGACTGACGTTTCTCAAGATGAACCAGGCGTGGGTGGAAGGCGAGTTCCTGGCCCCTGTTGTCGGCGAGAGGGGGACATGAACTGGCTGCCGGAACCATCGTTAATGTGCCTTACCACCCTTTACCACCTCCTGGCTCCTGCTCACTAAGCCAGCCTGGTTCACTTTGACTATTACGTCGCCTGCAGCCACACATTTTACACCTACAGTGGGCTGCTGTGTACTGCCCTTCTGCTGTCTGTCTGTGTTTCCCACTGCCAGGGTACACAGAATTACCTTCATCTGCTGCCACTCTGCCACCAGCTATTACGTCAAACAATAGCTATATTGGTTGCAAAACCAAAAACCAAAAAACCATAAAGAAAAAAAAATGTTTAATTTTTCTGAGGTGCCCGGGTTGAAAACTGTGTTGTCCCAGTTGTGTATTGGACACAATGTGGGCTGCACGACCGCTGTCTGGGACCTCCTGTTGTGTTTATTTACAGCCCTGGTATCACCGCTAGGTACCAGGGCTATTATGTCACGCTGCCTACCTGCTGCCACACTCACACTACTCCTCCATACCTCCTCCTGCTGCTGCTGCTGCTGTCTGTCTGTGTTTCCCACTGCCAGGGTACACAGATGATTTACCTTCTGCTGCCACTCTGCCACCAGCTATTACGTCAAACAATAGCTGCTCGCCTACTCCTCCATTCCTCCTCCTGCTGCTGCTGTCTGTCTGTGTTTCCCACTGCCAGGGTACACAGAATTACCTTCTTCTGCTGCCACTCTGCCACCAGCTATTACGTCAAACAATAGCTACCGTATATTGGTTGCAAAACCAAAAACCAAAAAACCATAAAAAAAAAAAAAAGGTTTAATTTTTCTGAGGTGCCCGGGTTGAAAACTGTGTTGTCCCAGTTGTGTATTGGACACAATGTGGGCTGCACGACCGCTGTCTGGGACCTCCTGTTGTGTTTATTTACAGCCCTGGTATCACCGCTAGGTACCAGGGCTATTATGTCACGCTGCCTACCTGCTGCCACACTCACACTACTCCTCCATACCTCCTCCTGCTGCTGCTGCTGCTGTCTGTCTGTGTTTCCCACTGCCAGGGTACACAGATGATTTACCTTCTGCTGCCACTCTGCCACCAGCTATTACGTCAAACAATAGCTGCTCGCCTACTCCTCCATTCCTCCTCCTGCTGCTGCTGTCTGTCTGTGTTTCCCACTGCCAGGGTACACAGAATTACCTTCTTCTGCTGCCACTCTGCCACCAGCTATTACGTCAAACAATAGCTATATTGGTTGCAAAACCAAAACCAAACAAACCATTAAAAAAAAAAAAAAGGTTTAATTTTTCTGAGGTGCCCGGGTTGAAAACTGTGTTGTCCCAGTTGTGTATTGGACACAATGTGGGCTGCACGACCGCTGTCTGGGACCTCCTGTTGTGTTTATTTACAGCCCTGGTATCACCGCTAGGTACCAGGGCTATTATGTCACGGCGAGCTGCCTGCCTCATTGACTGCCTGCTGCCACACACTCATCCTCCTCCTCCTGCTGCTGAATTTACCTCCTGCTGTCTTTGTGTTTCCACTGCCAGGGAGCACATACAATGGCGCTTCCAACATGCGTGCGCCCACCAGCTATTTGTTACGCTCAAAAATAGCTGCATTTCTTTAAAAAAAAAATTGAAAAGAGAAATACGTGAAGAAGAAGAAGACGATATTGAAAAAGAAGGAGAAGGAGAAGAAGAAGATGAAGAAGAAGATGAAGAAGAAGATGAAGAAGATGATGAAGAAGAAGATGAAAAAGAAGAAGAAGATGAAGAAGATGAAGAAGATGAAGAAGAAGAAGATGAAGAAGAAGAAGAAGATGAAGAAGAAGAAGAAGAAGATGAAGAAGATGATGAAGAAGATGAAGAAGAAGAAGAAGAAGAAGAAGATGAAGATGAAGATGATGAAGAAGATGAAGAAGAAGAAGAAGAAGAAGAAGATGAAGATGAAGATGAAGAAGAAGAAGAAGATGAAGATGAAGAAGATGAAGAAGAAGAAGATGAAGAAGATGAAGATGAAGAAGAAGAAGAAGATGAAGATGAAGAAGATGAAGAAGATGAAGATGAAGAAGAAGATGAAGATGAAGAAGAAGAAGAAGATGAAGAAGAAGAAGAAGATGAAGAAGAAGATGATGATGAAGAAGACAATATAGAAGAAGAAGAAGAAGATATAGAAGAAGAAGATCTAGAAGAAGAAGAAGAAAGATAAAGAAGAAGAAGAACAAGTATATACAGTAACACTACTGAACAAAATTAAGGACACAACTTCTCTTTCCACATTTTTTTTTAAAGGAACATCCCCACATAATCACTTGCTGTTGTTACTTGGAAAAAAAGATGTTTCTTGCATCATTCACCCTCAAAACAAGTGTTGGAAGCTATTTAAGGCCAATTCGAATAGTCAGCTCGAATAGTGAGCTCGAATACCGACTCGAATAGTGAGCTCGAAGTCCGAGGTCGAATCGAATAGTAAAAATTATTCGACTCGAATATTCGACTGACCTCGAATAATTTACTATTCGAATTCGACCAAACTCGAATTTTAAAAAGGGGTATTTGAGCATCCAACAGGGACCCCTCTAAGCGTATGCCGTGGGTGACAGCTAGTGGCTTGCAATAAGGAATTCCCAGCGCACGGCTTCCTATAGGTCCTGGTTTCTATCCTGCCGAGTTCCCCAGAGCCAAAAAGGGTAATGTCGAGGAAATCTATTTGCGTATCACTAGAGGTGCACGCAAAAAAAAGATTAAAGTTGTTCGAATTAAGATACATCAGAAACTGTTGCAAAGCTTCCTCAGTACCCTTCCATATTAACAAAAGGTCGTCAATGAAACGGCCATACCAAATGATGCAATCTAGAAAGGGGTTAGACTCCCCAAAAATGCGGAGCTCCTCCCACCAACCCATGTAAAGGTTGGCGAGAGAGGGGGAGAACTTCGCCCCATAGAAGCTCCGCACCTCTGGAGGTAGAACCCCCCATCAAAAGAAAAATAATTGTGAGATAAAAGAAACTCGGTCACTACCAGGATATAGGCTTGGAGCGAGGCCGGGAATGAACTATATCTAGATAAATGGAACTCTAAAGCCACTTCTGCTAGATTGTGTGGGATAGAGGAATATAACGCCCTTACATCCAGGGTCACCCATTTATATTGTGATCTCCACTGTACCTCCTCCAAACTAGCCAGGACATGTTTGGTATCTTTAATTAAACCAGGTAATCTCAAAACCAATGGCTGTAGATGGGAATCAAGCCATTCCCCTAGCCTCTCCCCAAGGGACCCAATCCCCGAAACAATAGGCCTACCCTCCGGTGGGGTGGCGGGCTTGTGCACCTTGGGGAGGTGATGGAAAATGGGGATGACAGGGTTCCGAACTCTAAGAAAATCGGCCATGTTCTTTTTAAGTAAACCCCTGGACTCCCCTATAGAGATGAGTTGGTCAAATTCCAGTTTATAATTCAAAGTGGGGTCCCCGGGAAGATGTATGTAGGTGTTTCGGTCCTGGAGCTGGCGCAAGGCTTCCGCCTTGTAATCCAAAGCATTGAGCACAACAACAGCACCCCCCTTGTCAGCGTTTCTAATAACAATATCAGATCTTGACTTAAGATTCTCCAATGCTTGTCGCTCAAGGGGGGTTAGGTTGTGCCTAATTTTACTAGTTTCAGCCAGCAATTTCAAATCCTTTTCAACAAGGTCCTGGAAGGTTTCTACTGGTGAGGATCTGCAGTAGACTGGGTAGTAATCGCTATTGAGAGGGACAGGTAAAGTCACATCTTCTACGTTAATGAGACCAACAGTCTCCGATGCCAACTGTTGTGCCACTACAGAAGTGCACGTGTCTTGGAATAGGGATATAGGAGGTAAGGGAGCAGGGGTGCGATAGGGCAGTGCATTGGTAGTGGTTTGTGTAAGAAAATGTTTTTTTAAAAGGAGTGTTCTAACAAATTTATTGACATCCTTAAGTGTGTCAAAAAGACTAAATTTACAAGCAGGGACAAAATTCAGACCTCTAGAAAGAAGTGAAATCTCGTCTTGTGATAAAGTGGCATCAGAGATGTTGATAACATTCATTGGTTGAATCACCATCTTTTTCCTGTGTTTCCGCCCCCCTCTCCGCGTCTTCCTCCCTGGCCTCCCCCTGGGGTCTGCTGGGGCTTGTACCATCTCCGTTTGGACTTCTTGGGCTGTCTGGGAAGGGGATTCAGGTCTAAAGGGGATAGGTTTGGATGGGACCTTGAAAACTCACCCCGATCCGAGCCAGTAGACCCCGACTCAACAGGCAAATCCGACTGGTCGTCTGAATTGTCAGGGGAACTGAAACTAACACGTTTGGTGGGTGTTTTGGGGGAGCGTTTCAAAATCGGTTTAGGATTGCGGGGTCCAGTTGGACGTCCCCTCCCTGAGGAATTCCACCTACCCCATTCATAGACAAGACCATCACGGTAATCCCCAACATCTCTCAAATATTTGGACCTTTTTAGATTCATGATGGTGGCTTCTAATTTGGCCACATTCTCTTTTAATTGGTTATTTAAATCATCATATAGATCTACATCGTAGAACTTGTCAATCTCCGCCCGCGTCCGCGAGATTTCAAGGTTGAGGTCGACAAGTCTACGCTCCTCATAGACTATTATAAGCTTCATCAATCTCAATGAACAATCAGATAAAATCTCATTCCATTCTATTAAGAATCCATCACAATATACATTAGTGGGGATTTTTTTTATCCTAAGACCCCGTGGTATAATCCCCTCCGCCACATATTGCTTAAGGGCGGTGAGGTCCCACCAGAGTTTAGTCTCTTTATTTAACTGGTGTTCCAGATGGATAAATGCAGATTTCAATGACAAGTCCACCTCGTCCTCAAGGACTTTGGGTGTTCTGGAAAAAACCGTGACAAATTTATTAGCCCTTCTGGAATCACAACCCAAATCTGACTGAGTCAGAAGTTTCTGATTTACAAGGTTTGTTGTGTGTGGCTGGTCAGATGTATTTTTAGGGGGCCCCGCATCCACCGGGGTCCCAGTGGTCTGTCCAGTCCCTATATTATGGTTATGTCCATTAGAAGGATTATGGGGGACAACAGCGCGACCAACATGATCACCTCCATCCTCATCTACAATAAGATGCTTATTATTCATAAGTCCCATAGGAAGTGAACAGGGAGGATATGGAGGCATAGACGGGGTCCCCGGAAAATACAAGGAGGGAGTTGTCCAGGTCGGGCGACCAGATAAAGAGCCAGGGGCAGGAGCAAAAGCAGGAGCAAAACACATTGCAGTGGATGAGGCAATAGGATTTATATTACTCACATATTGTGATGAATTATATGGCAATCCGCCTCCACCGCTCGTGTCCAACAAGGAGGAAAGGTGATGAGCCTGTGCTGATCCTTTGGAGGGTAGCCCGGTGTCGGAAGCAGGCATATTCAAATATGCGGAGGCAGCCTGCAGTTGCCGCAAGATTTCCGGCGTTAACAGCTGGGACACTCGATCACCCAGCATGGTCTGGGTCAAAAGAGCCGGATCCAATGCAGAGCCAGTATTCTCCGTAGCCAATCCCGTCATAGGTTTCTCACCGCTGAAGGAAACAGGATCAGACCGCCGCTCTGGTTGGCCGTCCAGCGGCAGGACAGCCAATCCTGGCGCACTCTGCTGCATCAGCTGTACAACCACTCCTCCCATAGAACTCGGAGCAGAGTTCTCCGCCGTCATTATGGATGTTTTCTCACCAGCCTCCGTAATAGACAGAGTAGAATTTCCGGAAATCACCTCCTGGGGAGCCAACATCTGAGGGATACCAGGTTGCACAGGTGGGAAATTAAGACCATCCTCACGGCCATGTAACCGATCCTGCGTGCAGGTATCAACAGTTGAAGGCAGCAATGTAACTTGGCTGCGTGTGATTCTTTGTGCCATGTTGATGGAACTGCCTTGTAAACAGTTGGTACATAAGGCTTTAGGTCGGCCAGGAAACCCAGTGATGGACAGAGGGAGCAGTCAAAAAGCCATGGAAAGATGCAGTAGATGAGACCGCTCGACCCCTATTACCTGTAGCAAGGTGCTGGAAACCAATGTGGCAGATCAGGATACAAACAGAACGAAATCCGCACACCCGCAGGTAAAGTCCAAGGGTTTTTATTTAGTCCAACTTACAAAGGCAGAAAAATTGGCTGACATGTTTCGGATTACATCCTTACTCATAGCCTAAACATACTGACATCTAGGTGGACCATATATACTTAAACAGCCCCGCCCCCAAAGGTGTATTCACCTGGGAGCAAAGGGGATTTAAAGGCGCAGGCCCCCTAAAAATACATCTGACCAGCCACACACAACAAACCTTGTAAATCAGAAACTTCTGACTCAGTCAGATTTGGGTTGTGATTCCAGAAGGGCTAATAAATTTGTCACGGTTTTTTCCAGAACACCCAAAGTCCTTGAGGACGAGGTGGACTTGTCATTGAAATCTGCATTTATCCATCTGGAACACCAGTTAAATAAAGAGACTAAACTCTGGTGGGACCTCACCGCCCTTAAGCAATATGTGGCGGAGGGGATTATACCACGGGGTCTTAGGATAAAAAAAATCCCCACTAATGTATATTGTGATAGATTCTTGATAGAATGGAATGAGATTTTATCTGATTGTTCATTGAGATTGATGAAGCTTATAATAGTCTATGAGGAGCGTAGACTTGTCGACCTCAACCTTGAAATCTCGCGGACGCGGGCGGAGATTGACAAGTTCTACGATGTAGATCTATATGATGATTTAAATAACCAATTAAAAGAGAATGTGGCCAAATTAGAAGCCACCATCATGAATCTAAAAAGGTCCAAATATTTGAGAGATGTTGGGGATTACCGTGATGGTCTTGTCTATGAATGGGGTAGGTGGAATTCCTCAGGGAGGGGACGTCCAACTGGACCCCGCAATCCTAAACCGATTTTGAAACGCTCCCCCAAAACACCCACCAAACATGTTAGTTTCAGTTCCCCTGACAATTCAGACGACCAGTCGGATTTGCCTGTTGAGTCGGGGTCTACTGGCTCGGATCGGGGTGAGTTTTCAAGGTCCCATCCAAACCTATCCCCTTTAGACCTGAATCCCCTTCCCAGACAGCCCAAGAAGTCCAAACGGAGATGGTACAAGCCCCAGCAGACCCCAGGGGGAGGCCAGGGAGGAAGACGCGGAGAGGGGGGCGGAAACACAGGAAAAAGATGGTGATTCAACCAATGAATGTTATCAACATCTCTGATGCCACTTTATCACAAGACGAGATTTCACTTCTTTCTAGAGGTCTGAATTTTGTCCCTGCTTGTAAATTTAGTCTTTTTGACACACTTAAGGATGTCAATAAATTTGTTAGAACACTCCTTTTAAAAAAACATTTTCTTACACAAACCACTACCAATGCACTGCCCTATCGCACCCCTGCTCCCTTACCTCCTATATCCCTATTCCAAGACACGTGCACTTCTGTAGTGGCACAACAGTTGGCATCGGAGACTGTTGGTCTCATTAACGTAGAAGATGTGACTTTACCTGTCCCTCTCAATAGCGATTACTACCCAGTCTACTGCAGATCCTCACCAGTAGAAACCTTCCAGGACCTTGTTGAAAAGGATTTGAAATTGCTGGCTGAAACTAGTAAAATTAGGCACAACCTAACCCCCCTTGAGCGACAAGCATTGGAGAATCTTAAGTCAAGATCTGATATTGTTATTAGAAACGCTGACAAGGGGGGTGCTGTTGTTGTGCTCAATGCTTTGGATTACAAGGCGGAAGCCTTGCGCCAGCTCCAGGACCGAAACACCTACATACATCTTCCCGGGGACCCCACTTTGAATTATAAACTGGAATTTGACCAACTCATCTCTATAGGGGAGTCCAGGGGTTTACTTAAAAAGAACATGGCCGATTTTCTTAGAGTTCGGAACCCTGTCATCCCCATTTTCCATCACCTCCCCAAGGTGCACAAGCCCGCCACCCCACCGGAGGGTAGGCCTATTGTTTCGGGGATTGGGTCCCTTGGGGAGAGGCTAGGGGAATGGCTTGATTCCCATCTACAGCCATTGGTTTTGAGATTACCTGGTTTAATTAAAGATACCAAACATGTCCTGGCTAGTTTGGAGGAGGTACAGTGGAGATCACAATATAAATGGGTAACCCTGGATGTAAGGGCGTTATATTCCTCTATCCCACACAATCTAGCAGAAGTGGCTTTAGAGTTCCATTTATCTAGATATAGTTCATTCCCGGCCTCGCTCCAAGCCTATATCCTGGTAGTGACCGAGTTTCTTTTATCTCACAATTATTTTTCTTTTGATGGGGGGTTCTACCTCCAGAGGTGCGGAGCTTCTATGGGGCGAAGTTCTCCCCCTCTCTCGCCAACCTTTACATGGGTTGGTGGGAGGAGCTCCGCATTTTTGGGGAGTCGAACCCCTTTCTAGATTGCATCATTTGGTATGGCCGTTTCATTGACGACCTTTTGTTAATATGGAAGGGTACTGAGGAAGCTTTGCAACAGTTTCTGATGTATCTTAATTCGAACAACTTTAATCTTTTTTTGCGTGCACCTCTAGTGATACGCAAATAGATTTCCTCGACATTACCCTTTTTGGCTCTGGGGAACTCGGCAGGATAGAAACCAGGACCTATAGGAAGCCGTGCGCTGGGAATTCCTTATTGCAAGCCACTAGCTGTCACCCACGGCATACGCTTAGAGGGGTCCCTGTTGGAGAGTATATTAGAGCCAGGAGGAACTGTTCTACAGACGAATTTACAGTACAAGAATTTTCTGCCCTTAGGTCACGGTTTAGGTCTAGGGGTTATTCGAATTCTGATCTGGATAGGGCCCAGAGAATTGCCATTTCCAGGGAGAGGAGCAAATTATTAAGCAATAGTTCTGACACTGCACAGGTACAGAGTCCTAATGCTGCTCCTTTAAATTTTATAACTACCTATAGCCAACAATATAATCAGGTCACAGCGATAATCAAGAAATATATCCCTGTGTTGTATGCTGATGATAAGCTATTACAAGTGCTTGAGCCTGGGTGTAGATTTGCTTATAAAAAAGCTCCCTCTCTGTCATCTACTCTCTCTCCCAGTTTGTATCAGTCTACCAGTGCACCCCGACGTCCTACATGGTTGTCCTTTGTGGGATCACACAAATGTGGATTTTCTTCATGTAATTATTGCGCTTACCACCGCTCCTCACGCAGCGTCTCCTCCATTGCTAATCAAAAAACCTTTTCTATACGTCAATTTATTAATTGCAACACGAAATCCGTAGTCTATGTGGTCACTTGCGCGATTTGCAGCCTTCAGTATGTGGGCTGCACCACGCGCTGCTTGAGGCAAATGATCTCTGAGCATTTTAATGGGGCCTCCTGGAAGACGGATAACATTAGCAATGTTGCGAGACACTACAGGGAGAAACATGATGGGAATATGGCTGGTTTTCTATTTCAAGGGATTGAGAGGGTGACTGTTTCCTTTAGACGTGGTGACCTATACAAGAAATTGCGAATGAGGGAGGCATATTGGATTCTGTAGATGGGGACTAGGGAACCTCATGGTTTAAATGCCAGGTGGGACATTAATTTTATATATTGATATCGTCTTATTTTTGTACTGTGCAGTTTTGTATTTCTGTATTTTTGTATTTCTGCATTTTAAATATTGTATTCTGTGTCTTTATACATAGTAATATTAGTATGATGGTGGTTTTTTCCATATTTTTCCATATATTCATTTCTGCAGGTTTTTATTCCTGCGCCTTTAAATCCCCTTTGCTCCCAGGTGAATACACCTTTGGGGGCGGGGCTGTTTAAGTATATATGGTCCACCTAGATGTCAGTATGTTTAGGCTATGAGTAAGGATGTAATCCGAAACATGTCAGCCAATTTTTCTGCCTTTGTAAGTTGGACTAAATAAAAACCCTTGGACTTTACCTGCGGGTGTGCGGATTTCGTTCTGTTTGTATACTTACCTAAGACTTGGAAGGCCTCAAGATAGTCCAGACGCTTTTCACAACCCTTCTGGTGCCCACTGACCAGCACAGAGTCCCTCTGAACATAGTTCAAGAAGGGCTTGTTGGGTATGCTCTGGTGTCTGCTCTACTCTCCATGTAAGAGTGTCTCCATACTGGGCATGGGTAAGGTCCACACATGCCCAGTGCAATGAAGCTGCTCATGTACAGCTGATTTCTACTTGCCCTATGTCCCACGTTGACCTTTTCCTCTATAGGTCTAATATGGGACATAGCCGACATAGGAAAAAATGGCTGATGCAAGATGGCGCCATTGCTGATAAAATCCGGAGCAGCGTCCTGCTATTCAGGTCAAAGTGTCAGAGTATGTCCAACACTCCAGATCTCTGCCACTGATCCTTTTCCTCAATCACCCATGAACCCGAACCCCCCAAACCCACCTGGATGATGGGGAAAAGGGACTGAAAAGGGGTAATGCACATGCACAATTGCAATAACTATATTGAGTGTACCTGGTTGGAAGCAACCTCCAAATTCCCTTCCTGTTGAGATGACAGTGACATTTTACTGGGCAGGAGAGAGCTGGGTGGAGTCAGCAGCCAGTCTCTCCCAGTGAGTAAACATCACCTGACCTCTCCCACCTCCTTCCTCTGCTGAGAGATGTACCCTTAGTAGAGATGGCTCGAACCGTTCGCCGGGCGAACATCTCTGGGCCTTCTACTACTTCCGGGTCGCTATGACCCGGGGTAGTACGCCTGCGCTGCCCAGGTTCATGACGTCACGCACATCCGCAGAAAGTGCCCGGCAACAGGAGCGCGATCTAGGACGCGCTCCGCCGGGCACTGCAGGTGTACTACTCCTGAAGTAGTAGAAGGCCCAGTGATGCAGAGATGTTCGCCGGCGAATGGTTCGAAAATCGTTCGCGACATCTCTGACCCTTAGTAGCCAGCACTGCAGCTGGATTTAGCCACACATGAGCAGTCAGGATCAAACAGTGTTGCAATCATTTCCAAGTCCCCCTTCCCTGAAGCACTGACCTTGCTGTGCGAACAGATGGCTGATCCCAGAAGCTTCCAGGTTCCCCCTCTTCTGTCCATACGTAACATGCGTAAGATCTGGAGGAACCGCAAACTCCGAAGCGATGTGGCCAAAACGTTCCCCTGATTCTTCCCCACAGCCACCACTGGAATGGAGGCTACCAGGACAAAAATATCTGAAACAACACCAAAAAACAGAACTGACATAAAGGGTATGTGCACTCAGGGCCAGATTTCTGGGAAGGCCACAAAAGCCATGGCCTAGGGCGATAACATCAGATAAGATAAGAAGGGCGGCAGGATTTGGAGAGAGAAGAGGTCATATGTCAAAGTAAATCAGTAAATCACCTCTTCTAGTCCCGCAGCGCAGCCAGCCAGCGCCCAGATCTGCACTATTAGCTGAATTCCAGAGTTCCCCAATCCCTGCTTCTCTCTCTCACACTTCCTGATGTGTTATGACAATCATTCTTCTTTATGATGGACATACAAGTTGATGTGAGAAATGCCAGGGATTTACATTACAAAGCAGATAGAACTAAGTTCCGCTGAGTTTTAATGCAGGCATTCCCAAACATCAGTCAGCTCTGCTAGTCTCTTCACCTTCTCTTTTACAGCTGTGACACTGACCCCAGCAGTGAAAGAGGGATGAATAGGGGAGAGAGAGGGACAGAGGGACTGGGTGCACAAAGAGGGACAGTTGGGAGCCTTCCTGATAAAGCGGAATATAACCCAGCATTTAATCTTTGCTCTAAAACATTATTTACAGCATATTATATGCAATCAGCATTTTTTTTTTACTAGACCAGCATTCGAAGGGTTAAGCTGGCCATACCCTGGCCCGATTTGCCGTCGTTTCGACAGCAGATTCGATCACTGGGATCGAATCTGCTGCCAATCGTTCGCGCTACACGCCGAATTTCGATCCATTTCGTCCGATCCCGTGCGGAAAATTACCGTCGATCGCCCGCGGGTAGGGAGCGCGTCGCTAGCGGCGTTCGAGTACCCGACGACCGACGCAATAGAGCCGCATACATTACCTGCTCCGCCGGCACGACTACCCCCGGTCACCGCTGCTCCGTGTCCACGCTGGTCTCCGGTATGCTTCAGTTCCTCCTGCCCGGCAGGAAGTTTAAACAGTAGAGGGCAGGAAGTTTAAACAGCCTCTACTGTTTAAACTTCCTGCCGGGCAGGAAGAAGTAAAGCATGCAGGACCTGGAGACCAGAGGGGAGAAGATAGCGGAGACCTGGGGACTGGAGTCACGCCGGCGGAGCAGGTAATGTATGCGGGCATGCGGGCGGGGGGAGCGGCGGCAGCACCACCACCACCACAACAGATTGTGAACGGTTTCAGGCTAAAATCGGTTCGCAATCTGTTTGCAGTAAAGGTAGCCATACGATCCCTCTCTGATCAGATTCGATCAGAGAGGGATCTATCTGTTGGTCGAATCTGATGGCAAATCGACCAGTGTATGGCTACCTTTACACACAGAGCTTGAAAGTTCAGTGTAGTGAAATGTGGACGCATCCGAAGTTGTAGATTGTTATCTTGTGTTTACTTAATGTATCAAGTGAGGAATGTGACCCATTCGATGACTGTGGAGAAGCAGCTCTACACAGACAGCGAGTCAAAGCATGTCTGCCTTCAATACATAGTGAATAAAACCAGTTATTAATAAAATGCAAAGTCAGCTCACAAAGCAAAAAACTCTACTTTTGGGAACCTATAATATCTAAATGAATAATAATACTTATGCACAAATGCAAATATGATAACTGTATGGCATATAAAAAGTAGGAAAACATGTTTTTATTGAATATTATGTCTGGGTTTTAAACCGCATTAAGTAATGCCCGGATTTATGCAGCATAACACAAGCCAAATCTCTTCACAGGAGCTGTTTCCAGGCATACTACAGATCTCTATACACTGCTTGCACATCACACCGGAAGTATCGGGCAAATCACAAATTACAGGCTCACCCAGCATACATAATGGCTTCCGTGCGAACTTCAGGCGCCCCCTCCATCCCTTATACCGGCAGCAGCAGCCAGCAGCCCAAATTCTTAAGGCAAATTCTGCACCAAAGATGACGAGAGCAAACCTTTCCTGCAAGACAAAAAGGGAAAAAGCACAAAGAAAGGGGGATTATATTCGCATTCTACAAAACAAACAAACAAACAAAAAAACCCAAAACACTTTCAGGGCTGGTGCACACCTAAAAGCGCTAGTGTAATCACAAACGCTAAGCGGTTTTTTTTTTAAGCTACTTTTTAAATCGAGGTATGCCTAGCGATTTTTTGAGTGTTTTGGTGTAGCATTTTTTTGTACAGTAAAGCTGGAAGTGTATAGCTTTTGTAAAAAAACAAACAAACGTATTTTAGAGTGATTTTCCTCTTTCCTATACTTAAAGCTAATGGGAACCCAAAATAAAATAAAAGTCAGATACTCACCTAAGTAGAGGGAGGCTCTGGGTCCCATAGAGCATTCCCTCTCCTCTCCCGGTGCCCGCTGCTGTCCTGGCTCCCCTGTAGTGGTATTCGACCGTTTCGGTCAAATACCGCTGTCTCCCGGCCGAAGGGAGGCTTTGGAAATGCTTCGGGAGCCCGAGTGCTCCCGAAGACGGGGCGCTCTACACTGCGCATGCGCGCGCGCTCTCTATGACGCACTTGCATGTGCGACTCCTGTCTTCGGGAGGACTCGGCTCCCGAATACTTCCGAAGTCCCCGCGGCAGCAGATTCGAACGGAGGAGCCAGCGAAGGAACGAGAGCACCGGGAGAGGAGAGGAAAGGCTCATTAGGACCGAGCCTTCCCTCTCCTTAGGTAAATATCTGCCTTTTTTTTTTAAATATGGGGTTACATTAGCTTAAACATTGAGGCTGAATCGCCTCAGAATTGCTGCAGGACGTGCATTTGCATTTGGGAGAAAATCACATCTCTCTGGTGTGATCCATTCCATACAAACACATTAGCCAAGCACTTTTCAAAGCACTAGTATTGTAAAAAGCGCTCAGAAGCAGTCTAGGGTCTTGATTCACTAAACCATGATAACTCAAATATCACACCTTATCAAAGATATCACACCTTATTAAAGTTAACACGCCTTATCAGAGTAGCATAGCAAGCGCTATGAACCCACAGGTGCCCAGGGCAGGACGAGTGTCATTGCCAATTAGCAGGCATAAGTTTGTAGCACTTTCTATGCTACTCTGATAAGGCGTGTTAACTTTAATAAGGTGTGATATCTTTGATAATGTTACGCTTGGTGGTGTATTCTCCACAGTCAGCATGCAACGCATGAGCTGGCGTGGAGGAGGTACACACACTAGCACCAGGAAACAGGCTATCCCTAGTATAGTGGATGGGAGGACTGACTGCAATAGGAGATTGTGGCGCACAGAGCCGGTGCAGATCTGACAGCCACAAACAATGCTTTCGTTATAACGTCTCAGCGCAAAGTAGCGCTGAGCGCACAAACCAGAACTGAGGAGATCAGGACAGGTAGACAGAATGAACGCTTGCTAGCTAGCGGCTACTTAGCGACAGCAAGCGTCCAAAACCAGACAGACTGGAATGAGGCAGCCAATGCGATGCGGCGATGGCGTGCCTCACAAAGACAGGACAGGACAGTCAGAAAATAGCAGGATTAAGATAGATGAATGTAACACAGATAAATATACAATAAGTATGTTTTCCTAGCGTATTACAATTACAGCTATCAATGAAACTATTTGTAACTTCTGACTAACATATGTATATATCGGCAATGAACCGATATATGACATAAGCAGGAACGCTGACTAGGACTGGAGTAATACAGGGGACAGGACTCAGAAGGATTCGCTATCTCTTCGCAGAGATGAACGCAATCCACAAACGGTAACAGAACAGGATTCAGAAGGATTCGTTATCTCTTCGCAGAGATGAACGCAATCCACAAACAGTAACAGAACAGGATTCAGAAGGATTCGTTATCTCTTCGCAGAGATGAACGCAATCCACAAACAGAACCAGGAGCAGGGTAACTACCTCAGCACGGGTGGTCACGGTACGCGCAACCTACCAAAACGTGCTGGAAAGCTGACTAACTGCACACAGGATATAAACAGTTCGTGTACGTATACATCAGCGACACTGATGTATTAACGTAACACAAATACAAGGAAAATAATAAACGTGCTGGTATGCATATATATTGGCAATGAACCAATATATGATGCAAAGACCAGCAAAGTATCTTTATAACAAGAAACACGATCGGGGGCTAAAGCGACAGCAAGACAGGCTTAAGCTGAAGCTATGAAAACCCAAGGAAACCCTGCAGGAAGCAGATCTTTATACTGAGGTCATCCAATGGGAGCAGACATGCAGATTCCCACACAGGTGAATGATAATCAGTCACAAGCTGACAGCAGGGAAAGACAGACAAACCTATGCAGCTTGCATGGAAAGACATCAGAACTGCCTGAGCTGCAGCACTACTTCCAGCAATAGCTGCTGCAGCAGCGATCATTACAGATAAGGTGTGATATTTGAGGTATCATGATGTAGTGAACCAACCTCCTAGGTGTGCACCGGCCCTTACTTTATTGTTTTGAGAACTGGGGTCCTTACAGTAAACTTCACCGTAAATGAGAACGAAAAATGTTCTTCCATGACTAGAAGCCGGTGGGCCCAATTGATCCTAAACTATCACATTATCAATAGTTTCCTTAAAGGGAACCTGAACTGAGAAAAAATATTTAAAATAAACACATGAGGTAACTTCAAATGAACATTACATATTTACCTTGCCCTTGGTTCCTCTCAGAAGTTCACCATTTTCTTCTGACAACGATCCTTTCCAGTTCTGACAACATCTTGTCAGAACTGAAATATATCAGTTGCTGCCAGTTATAGCTGAGAGGACAACTGATGTGCCGGGTAATGTCCATGTTTCTCTATGGCTCAAGTGGGTGATATTACAGTTTAATATTACAGTGTGCTGATCAGAAAGCTGTTATGGGGTAATGGCCATTTTCAAAATGGAGGACGGAAAATTCCATTGATCACAGTAGACAAACAGGACGCGGGAGAGGAGAAAGAGATTGACGATTAGACTATGCAGGAGGTAAGTATGACCTGTGTAGATTTATTTTGACTTTTCATTTTCCGTTCAGGTTTTCTTTAAAGAACTGGTTGATTTGCATGTAGGAATTTTTTCCATCCACACAATCGCAACAATTATTGAGAATAGTTTGGATCTTTTAATGTGGATGGATTGAATAATCTAATTCAAAATAACAAAAACAAAAAACTCACCATTAATTAACCTTTAAGCCTTACTACATAGCGTTCAAAATGTATCTCCAATTATGCCTCAATTGTGTGGAGCCACTAGGAGTTTTACTTAAGTGATGACTGTAATTTGCTAATTGCGATTATGCAAAATTTCACGTAAATGTTCGCAATTCGTAATTTTTGTGTTATTTCATATCAATTTTATCGGGCCCCCATACATGCTATGGCCACCAATTGCTACACATGTTAAAAATAGTGGGAACAAGTAAAACAATTTTTTTCAAAAAGACCTTGTAGTTTTTGAGAAAATCAATTTTAAAAATGCAAAGGAAAAATGTTTTTTAAACTGTCATTTTTCTGAGTTTAGAAAACGATTCTTCCTTTGCATTTTGCAATCATTAATGTAATTATAATTTTAAATTCACTTTATCGCCAAGTAGAGCTGAATAGAGCTTACATGTTTGATCACTAGATGGCAGTATTACTCTTGTAAGGAAAATAAATGTGCTTAATATACCCGTAAATGACCAGGCATAGACTGATAGCGTTCCGTTCACCAATAGTACTGGATGACCGACTAGCAGACACAAACCTAATAAAAGGGCAACTTGAATATACAGTGGCTTGCAAAAGTATTCGGCCCCCTTGAAGTTTTCCACATTTTGTCATATTACTGCCACAAACATGAATCAATTTTATTGGAATTTCATGTGAAAGACCAATACAAAGTGGTGTACATGTGAGAAGTGGATCGAAAATAATACATCATTCCAAACATTTTTTACAAATTAATAACTGCAAAGTGGGGTGTGCATAATTATTCAGCCCCCTTTGGTCTGAGTGCAGTCAGTTGCCCATAGACATTGCCTGATGAGTGTTAATGACTGAAATAGAGTGCACCTGTGTGTAATCTAATGTCAGTACAAATACAGCTGCTCTGTGACGGCCTCAGAGGTTGTCTAAGAGAATATTGGGAGCAACAACACCATGCAGTCCAAAGAACACACCAGACAGGTCAGGGATAAAGTTATTGAGAAATTTAAAGCAGGCTCAGGCTACAAAAAGATTTCCAAAGCCTTGAACATCCCACGGAGCACTGTTCAAACGATCATTCAGAAATGGAAGGAGTATGGCACAACTGTAAACCTACCAAGACAAGGCCATCCACCTAAACTCACAGGCCGAACAAGGAGAGTGCTGATCAGAAATGCAGTCAAGAGGCCCATGGTGACTCTGGACGAGCTGCAGAGATCTACAGCTCAGGTGGGAGACTCTGTCCATAGGACAACTATTAGTCATGCACTGTACAAAGTTGGCCTTTATGGAAGAGTGGCAAGAAGAAAGGCATTGTTAACAGAAAAGCATAGAAAATCCTGTTTGCAGTTTGCCACAAGCCATGTGGGGGACACAGCAACCATGTGGAAGAAGGTGCTCTGGTCAGATGAGACCAAAATGGAACTTTTTGGCCAAAATGCAAAATGCTATGTGTGGCAGAAAACTAACACTGCACATCACTCTGAACACACAATCCCCACTGTCAAATATGCTGGTGGCAGCATCATGTTCTGGGGGTTGTTTCTTTTCAACAGGGACAGGGAAGCTGGTCAGAGTTGATGGGAAGATGGATGGAGCCAAATACAGGGCAAACTTGGAAGAAAACCTCTTGGAGTCTGCAAAAGACTTGAGACTGAGGTGGAGGTTCACCTTCCAGCAGGACAACGACCCTAAACATAAAGCCAGGGCAACAATGGAATGGTTTAAAACTAAACATATCTATGTGTTAGAATGGCCCAGCCAAAGTCCAGATCTAAATCCAATCGAGAATCTGTGGCAAGATCTGAAAACTGCTGTTCACAAACGCTGTCCATCTAATCTGACTGAGCTGGAGCTGTTTTGCAAAGAAGAATGGGCAAGGATTTCAGTCTCTAGATGTGCAAAGTTGGTAGAGACAAGAGTTGAGCCGAAATTTTCGTAATTTCGCATTACTATAATTACGCATGCGAAATTTGCGATTACGATGCGAAATTAGCGTAGCGAAATTGCCATTAAAATCGTAATTGAAAATACCGTAAGCGTAATTTTCAACTCGAAATTTCGCGTTTCGTTCATGCCGTAATTTCGCATTAAACGCTACCGTAATTTCGCGTTAAACCGTAACGCTCCGTATAATATAAAAAAGCCGCCGACTTTAAGGGTTAATAGCAAAGCCCCCTTAAATGCTAAGAGCCTCAAATTTGGAGAATATATTAAGGAGATCAGGAGGAATAAGAGGAAAAAATTTTTTTTCAAAAAGACCTTATAGTTTTTGAGAAAATCGATGTTAAAGTTTCAAAGTAAAAATGTATACATTTAAAAACCCGCCGACTTTAACGGTTAATAGCAAAGCCTGCTTAAAGTTTAGGAACACCAAATTCCTAGGGTATATTAAGGGGATCAGTGGGAATAAGAGGAAAAATTTTTTTTTCAAAAAGACCTTATAGTTTTTGAGAAAATCGATGTTTAAGTTTTAAGGGCAAAAATGTCTTTTAAATGCGGAAAATGTCAGTTTTTTTTGCACAGGTAACAATAGTGTATTATTTTCATAGATTCCCCCAAGTGGGAAGAGTTTTACTTACTTCGTTCTGAGTGTGGGAAATATAAAAAAAACGACGTGGGGTCCCCCCTCCCAGACCTCTTTAACCCCTTGTCCCCTATGCAGGCTGGGATAGCCAGAATGCGGAGCACCGGCCGCGTGGGGCTCCGCACCCTGACTATACCAGCCCGCATGGTCCATGGATTGGGGGGTCTCGGAAGGGGAGGGGCAGCCAAGCTTTCCCCTCCCCCTCCGAGCCCTTGTCCAATCCAAGGACAAGGGGCTCTTCTCCACCTCCGATGGGCGGTGGAGGTGGAGGCCGCGATTTCCTGGGTGGGGGGTTCATGGTGGAATCTGGGAGTCCCCTTTAAAAAGGGGTCCCCCAGATGCCCACCCCCCTCCCAGGAGAAATGAGTATAGAGGTACTTGTACCCCTTACCCATTTACTTTAAGAGTTAAAAGTAAATAAACACACAAACACATAGAAAAAGTATTTTAATTGAACAAAAAACATAACCACGAAAAAAGTCCTTTAATATTCTTAATTAACCATTAATACTTACCTGTCCCTTTAAATAAATGATCCCACGCAATATCCTCGGAAATGTTCTATCAGTTACAATGTAACAAAGTTATTACAATGTAACAACTTTGTTACATTGTAACTACGCCGCACCCGACATCACTCGCCGCTCACCCGCCGCACGGACCCGACAGAGCTCTGAGCTATATAGCTCAGAGCTCTCTAAGCATCTTTGTATTTGGGCTCCAAGGAGCCCCATTGGTCCTTAGCAGACCAATGGGGTTCCTTCTGATTTGAAGGAACCCCATTGGTCTGCTAAGGACCAATGGGGCTCCTTGGAGCCCAAATACAAAGATGCTTCTCAGAGCTCTGAGCTATATAGCTCAGAGCTCTGTCGGGTCCGTGCAGGACGCTAAGTCCCCGCCGGCTCCGCTGCCCTCCCCGCCTCTCCCACATGTCACCCACATGACATGTGGGTGACAGATGTGGGCGGGGTGGACAGCGGGAGCCGGCGGGGACTTAGCGTCCTGTAAGGACGCGTAGGTGTATGCGGCGGGTGAGCGGCAAGTGACGTCGGGTTGTGTGTTTATTTACTTTTAACTCTTAAAGGAAATGGGTAAGGGGTACAAGTACCTCTATACTCATTTCTCCTGGGAGGGGGGTGGGCATCTGGGGGACCCCTTTTTAAAGGGGACTCCCAGATTCCACCATGAACCCCCCACCCAGGAAATCGCGGCCTCCACCTCCACCGCCCATCGGAGGTGGAGAAGAGCCCCTTGTCCTTGGATTGGACAAGGGCTCGGAGGGGGAGGGGAAAGCTTGGCTGCCCCTCCCCTTCCGAGACCCCCCAATCCATGGACCATGCGGGCTGGTATAGTCAGGGTGCGGAGCCCCACGCGGCCGGTGCTCCGCATTCTGGCTATCCCAGCCTGCATAGGGGACAAGGGGTTAAAGAGGTCTGGGAGGGGGGACCCCACGTCGTTTTTTTTTTTATATTTCCCACACTCAGAACGAAGTAAGTAAAACTCTTCCCACTTGGGGGAATCTATGAAAATAATACACTATTGTTACCTGTGCAAAAAAAACTGACATTTTCCGCATTTAAAAGACATTTTTGCCCTTGAAACTTAAACATCGATTTTCTCAAAAACTATAAGGTCTTTTTGAAAAAAAAAATGTCCCTCTTATTCCCACTGATCCCCTTAATATACCCTAGGAATTTGGTGTTCCTAAACTTTAAGCAGGCTTTGCTATTAACCGTTAAAGTCGGCGGGTTTTTAAATGTATACATTTTTACTTTGAAACTTTAACATCGATTTTCTCAAAAACTATAAGGTCTTTTTGAAAAAAAATGTTTTCCTCTTATTCCTCCTAATCTCCTTAATATATTCTCCAAATTTGAGGTTCTTAGCATTTAAGGGGGCTTTGCTATTAACCCTTAAATTCGGCGGCTTTTTTACATTATACGGAGCGTTACGGTTTAACGCGAAATTACGGTAGCGTTTAATGCGAAATTACGGCATGAACAAATAACCATTGTAATGCGAAAATTACGCGAAAATTACGCTTACGCGAAATTTCGCGAAATCCTTCTTCATTACGATTATGTACTTACGGCCATAATCGTAATTACACTAATTACGCGAAATTTCGCGAAATCGTAATTAGGTCATTACGCTCATCTCTAGAGACATACCCTAAAAGACTGGCAGCTGTAATTGCAGCAAAAGGATGTTCTACAAAGTATTGACTCAGGGGGCCGAGTAATTACGCACACCCCACTTTGCAGTTATTGATTTGTAAAAAAATGTTTGGAATCATGTATGATTTTTGTTTCACTTCTCACGTGTACACCACTTTGTATTGGTCTTTCATGTGGAATTCCAATAAACTTGATTCATGTTTGTGGCAGTGATGTGACAAAATGTGGAAAACGTCAAGGGGGCCGAATACTTTTGCAAGCCACTGTAGGTAAATTTACCCATAGTCTACTACTGTATTAAAGTGTAAAGACTACTCTCACACAGAACCCTTCCTTTAACACTAATACCTCTAATACCCCCCTCTGGTGGTGCCTAACTCTCCCCCAGTGGTGCCTAATCCTAACCCCTTCATTGTTGTGTCTAACTCTAATCCCTCCCGCCTCCCCCGGTGGTGGTGCCTAACCATACTGCCGCCCAGTGGTGCCTAACCCTAACCCCTCTGCCGTAAAATGCGGCTATAAAGGTAAATTTGGCCACTCAGAGACGCCCGATTTCTGGCAAGAGGGGTCATTTATTTTCAGCACGGGCTTAAGGTGAAAAATGGCTTGCAGATAGCTATATTGCAGCATTGCATTTTGGGGGCGCTATGGAAGCCGAGATTTTCAGCAAAAATTGTAAAATGGGGCGCCATAATGCCACTAAATGCGGCTTTTATCATCGGCGCCTACAGCAACACCATTTTTTAAGTAAGGGCTCCTGCACTCTTTTTGCCTGCTTCGGGCAATATTACCTTTAGTTAATGCTTCATGATCATAGTGAGAGTAGCTGATGAATTAGTCAGTGTGTGATGATTGCAGTTGGTGTACAGCATCCACAGCAAGGAGTTTTTACAAAAATCAAGACAAATTCCGGGCCATAAAGATAAAAATTCCTACTGCAGGCCCCTGGATGAGACACACAATTGCAGTTCTCTAAATCTTCAGCAACCTTTCACTGTGATCCAGTCTTTTACCACCTAATAGCATACTGATTTATAAAAACAAAACCATGGGGGTATCTGGGTAATATAGGGCGAACATTGATATTGCGCCCCCTCCCTCATTCAGAGTCCTGTTCCCCTCTAAAAGAGCATCCTTTTCCGCATACATGTGTTATAGTTGCCTGTGTTTTTCGGCTTGGGGAGTTGCTGGAGTTACTTTTTTTGGAAATATCTCTTCTTATTCCCTCTCTGTCCTCTTTTCTAACAATAAGCCACGTGTGCCCTACATTCTTACATGCATTGAGTAGCCATGTTCCCCAGATAACAGAATTTGATCTGAGTTACAGGGAGTCATGGGCGCAGGAATTGGGCGCAGTACAGGGGCAGGCATGGCGTCCCATGGTGCTGTGGCGCCCATGGCATGAGCCATGCATGCACCCCTCTAGATACGCCTCTGAACAAAACCTGCCCAGATTTTCTGGATTACTTATGGGATCCCGTCTGCAAATATCAGGCCCCATATGTCTTAATTCATAAATGCAAATTGATACAATCAAGACACAAATTAGGGAAATAAATACACAAAAAAATAATAATAATTTGGGGACTTGGGGGGGAAAAAAAAGTCTCTCCCAGTCCGATTTGTACAGGTGAAACTCAAAAAGTTAGAATAGCGTGCAAAAGTTCATTTATTTCACTAATTCCACTTAAAAATTTAAAGTAATATACAAAATAGACTCATTACATGCAAAGCGAGATATTTCCAGCCTGTATTTTTGATAATTTTGACGATAATGGCTTACAGCTTATGAGAACCCCAAAATCTCAGACCATTAGAATATTGTGAAAATGTTCAATATTCTAGGCTTCATGGCCCACATGCTATTAACTTTTTCTCCTGAGTTCTCTCCTAGGTTATATTTTCACAATTTGCAATAAAATGCCATCTAAGCCTGCTTTAACCCCCCTGGCGGTATGAAAAATTCCGCCAGAAGGCAGGCAGCAGTTTTTTTTTTAAATCATGTAGCGAGCCCAGGGCTCGCTACATGATAGCCGCTGCTCAGCGGAATCCCCCCGCCCGCTTCGATCGCCTTCGGCGATCTCCGATCAGGAAATCCCGTTCAAAGAACGGGATTTCCTGGAGGGCTTCCCCCGTCGCCATGGCGACAGGGCGGGATGACGTCACTGGGAGTCCCGATCCACCCCTCGGCGCTGCCTGGCACTGATTGGCCAGGCAGCGCACGGGGTCTGGGGGGGGGGGGGCGTGCGCCGCGACGGATAGCGGCAATCAGGCGCGGGGCGGCGGCGATCGGTGTGCTGGCGCAGGGGTTGCCGCCAGGAAGGTTAAGCAAGAAAATACTCAAACATAGTTTGATGGTACTTTATCATCAATTTTTCAAAGTGCTTGGATAATGTATTTGAATGGGATGGATCACAACAGAGCGATGTGATTTTCTCCCAAATGCAAATGCGGGTCCTGCAGCATTTCTGCTGATTTCTGAGCTGATTCAGCCTCAATGTTAAGTATAGGAAAGTGGAAAATCGCTCTGAAAAGCGCTAGATCAGAGCGATTTTCCAGACGTTTTTGTTACAGAAGTTTTTCAGTTACAGCTCTACGGTAACAAAAAATAAAAAAAAACACTACACCAAGACGCTCCCAAAATTGTTAGGCATGATTAGAAAATCGCTAGGCACAGGCCTAGAACCGCCTAGAAAAATCACTTCAAAAAGCGCTGAGCGTTTGTGATTACGCTATCACTTTTTGGTGTGCACTGGCCCTTAAAGGATACCCGAAGTGACATGTGACATGATGAGATAGACATGTGTATGTACAGTGCCTAGCACACAAATAACTATGCTGTGTTCCTTTTTTTCTTTCTCTGCCTGAAAGAGTTAAAGATCGGGTATGTAAGTGGCAGACTCAGTTCTGACTCAGACAGGATGTGACTACAGTGTGACCCTTACTGATACGAAATTCCAACTATAAAACACTTTCCTAGCAGAAAATGGCTTCTGAGAGCAAGAAAGAGGTAAAAAAAGGGGAATTTCGTTTCAGTGAGGGTCACACTGTAGTCACTTCCTGTCTGAGTCAGGACTGAGTCAGCCACTTGCATACCTGATATTAAACTCTTTCAGGCACAGAAAGAAAAAAAGGAACACAGCATAGTTATTTGTGTGCTAGGCACTGTACATACACACGTCTATCTCATCATGTCACATGTCAGTTCGGGTATCCTTCAATCACATATGGGACAAAGTGTCAGACTCTAATTAGCTTATTCATCCAAAACACCCGCAAAGGGTTCCTATTTCATAGATTAGTGAAGTAGGACATCTGGGCGCAAGGTGCCGGCCACGTATTGCCAGAAGTAGGACATCTGGGCGCAAGGTGCCGGCCACGTATTGCCAGAAGTAGGACATCTGGGCGCAAGGTGCCGGCCACGTATTGCCAGAAGTAGGACATCTGGGCGCAAGGTGCCGGCCACGTATTGCCAGAAGTAGGACATCTGGACGCAAGGCGCCGGCCGCGTATTGCCAGATGACGGTGTGGTCGCCGGATCCTGAATTACTTTACTCTGAGTCGCTACTCGGAGGGGGAATAGTATTTAACGCCGCCCGTCATTCGGTTCCCGCTCTGTCCAACTGACCGGGCAGCAGATACATACTGATAGGGCTTTTTTTGGGCACAATAATAGAATTTTTTTAATAGTGAAAAAGGGTAAAAAGAATAAAAAAAAGTTTTTTTCAATGCATTTAGTTTATTTTTTTATTTTTGTTTTTTTTTCCATCATGATTGTAGATCTTAAATGTGTTTACTTCCAATAATTATGGTGAAGAGTCATTTATTGGGGTTAAGGCTCCCTTCACCCCAATAAATGTAGGGTCCCTTCACCCCAATAAATGTATAAATGTAGGGTCCCTTCACCCCAATAAATGTAGGGTCCCTTCACCCCAATAAATGTAGGGTCCATTCACCCCAATAAATGTAGGCTCCCTTCACCCCAATAAATGTAGGCTCCCTTCACCCCAATAAATGTAGGGTTCCTTCACCCCAATAAATGTAGGGTCCCTTCACCCCAATAAATGTAGGCTCCCTTCACCCCAATAAATGTAGGCTCCCTTCACCCCAATAAATGTAGGGTTCCTTCACCCCAATAAATGTAGGGTCCCTTCACCCCAATAAATGTAGGGTCCCTTCACCCCAATAAATGTAGGGTTCCTTCACCCCAATAAATGTAGGGTCCATTCACCCCAATAAATGTAGGCTCCCTTCACCCCAATAAATGTAGGCTCCCTTCACCCCAATAAATGTAGGGTCCCTTCACCCCAATAAATGTATATCTTGGCACTATCTTTTCTCACAACAAAATCCTTCATTTACACCCATAAACAAGGTCCATGTTTCTGATCAGAGCACAAGAAGGACTGATTAGAAACAGTTATGTAATAGTTGTTATACTGGACACAGTTACACAGTAACAAATATTATTATTATGTATTTATATAGCCCCGACATCTTCTGTAGCGCTGTACAGCGTGTTTTATAAATACAGCAATTGTAATGTGTTTCAAGTTCACAGTTAGGAAGCATTGCTGTCACATGACCACCATTCAGGCACCGAAGACCAAAAACAGTTTTCCTGGATTATTTTAGGTGAGTATCATAGTACTTACTATCAGTAGCAGCCAGTCACCAGAAATATCTTCATAATCCCTGAACGTCGTTAGAATTGCCAGGATCAGACATCCTAAAACTATTAAAAACCTGAAATACAAGAACAATCTATTAATAAACGAGTTTGTGTCTATTAGCTCAAATGTAGTATTATTATTATTATTACACGTAGTATTTTAAACATAAAAGGAATCCCGAGGTGAAAATAAACCAATGAAATAAATGATTACATCTATCTTCCTTCTACTAAAAATGACTTTTTAAGATATTCCACAGTTTTATTTTATGTTTAAATCTACTTTTTAAGTAACTATTTTATTGTTTGTGCTCAATGACACATTCGTTGAAGTGTGCCAGAGATAAAATCTATGAACCATTGACCTTTTTTATATCTCTCTCCTGCTTTCAGAAGCCATTTTCAGCTAAGAAAGTGTTTTATAGTTTGAATTTCTTATCAGTGAGGGTCACATTGTAGTCACTTCCTGTCTGAGTCAGGACTGAGTCAGCCACTTACATACCCAATATTTAACTCTTTCAGGTAGGGAAAGAAAAAAAGGAACACAGCATAGTTATTTGTGTGCTAGGCACTGTACATACCGATGTCTATCTCATCATGTCACATGTCACTTCGGGTATCCTTTAAGTGTACAAAAAATGCATACATTTTGGCTTCAAAAAAACATAAAAACGCAATAACATCAAACAAAAATCAGAAATAATGGTGTTTTATGAGTTGTAATAAGTATCAGAGGGAAAGAATAGGGGCGGGGTGGGTGTATTGGAGGAATAGGGGGGGGGGATGGGGAAGTAGTTTGGACCCTATATACGGTCATCTGGTTTTCCCCAACTGCCCTCAAATTATTAAATTATTCAACAGACACTATATCGTCTTACTGCTGATAACTCACTCTCCTTTATGACAGTATATTCTCAGCTTGCTTCCCATGAGGCTTTTGTATTTTTTAGTTTCCATTCTCACTTCCTTGCCATCTCTCCGGGCCTTGGCACACAGTCGCGTTGCTGAGCTTATTCCAGCAGCACGTTTCTGTCTGTGATACCACTGGAGGTAGATAGCGGTGTGTTCTGACAACGCACTGCGGCGCGCATTGCAGTGCTGTCCCATTTCGTATAATTAAAGTAATACTGAAGCAAAAATAAATAATAAATCAGATGGTCACCTATAGAGAGGGAATATCTGTATCCTTTAGAGCAGAGGTGCCCACACCTTTTTGGCTTGTGAGCTACTATTAAAAATTAGCAAGTCAAAGTGATCTACCTATGTACATATTTAGGGGCACACTTGTATATACAGAATGGAAAATGTAGTGGGGTCGGGATCTACCGTGAAGGCCTTCGCGATCTACCTAATGGGCACCCCTGCTTTAGAGCCTTCCCTACCCTTGCTTGGTCCCCTCAGTCCAGCACTATTACCCCCATTTCAGGCATTTGACCAAGTAGTCAAATATGCCTTTGGGGGCCTTAGAAGGCTTTAGAAGCACTTGTGTCCCTGAGATACTGGTGGATCTACAGTAAGTCTCACAAGTGTGCTGAGGGTCAAGGGCCCCATCTCAATATTGCTATGAAGCCCCACTCAGGGCTGGGTTTATAGTTTTTCAACCACAAGGGCAACTTTCTTGTGGCTTCGCTTACATGTGCAGGAGCAACCCTTCCATTTAAAGAGAAACCGTAACCAAGAATTGAACTTCATCCCAATCAGAAGCTGATACCCCCTTTCCCATGAGAAATAATTTCCTTTTCACAAACGGATTATCAGTGGGCTTTGTATGGCTGTTTTTGTGGTGAAACCCCTCCCACAGTGTGATGTCAGCACCTCACAGCACTGAGGTACTGACATCACACTGTGGGAGCCTTGTTGCATTGTGGGAAATAACAGTTATTTCCAACTGCCAAAAAAGCAAGCAGCAGCTACTTCCACTGACATCACCTGCCAGCAGTAAAAATGTCACCATGTGATAAAGGTCTGAATGTAAATCAGGGAGAGGAAAGATTTTACAATGGGCAAATACTGACTAAATCCTTTATACATAATTATTGTAAAAATGACACACTTTTTTATTACATTATTTTCACTGGAGTTCCTCTTTAAGGAGATTTAAGGGAACCTTAACTGTGTAACGTGCAGTGCATGCAGATTTGCACTGAATGCAGAATGTCACTGTTGTGGAAATACTGAACACCAAACCACGGGATAAAGGTGAAATAAAGTAAAGGTTTATTTACAAAAGTGCAGAATATGTACAGGTGAAAATGCAATTGGTGCATACATACAAGCGTATTCAATCGGCTGTACAAAATAACAATACAACTGCAAACACTGGCAATACGATTGCAGGCAAATGTCTTGCGATCAGACATACAACAAACCAAATATAAAGTATATACAGTGTGCACACAGTGAACCCCGGACCCTGTCTAACTAAGCTAACTAACTTATATATATACACAATCATATACATTCAGGCATAGTATATAATGCAGCAGGCAATTGGAACGTCATACAAGCCAAAATCAGATACCAGGAAGTCAAACAATCGGGTAACAGGGATCAAGGAAACAAGTATCAAGGTAACAGGAGCAGTAACCAGAACACAGGCTCTAGGGCTATCCACAACAATGAACTAGCAACAGTGTTCTGTTGGAGCTGGACTTATATACTGTGCAGGAAGGTCATGTGACATCTTTAAAGGCTGCAGAAACACAGTTCTTGAGTACAGAGACCTCTGCTGGTGGGCAAAGGGAACTTCAGAAGGAATGTAAAATGTTCTTTCTGAGAGAGGGGACATCTGCTGGTGAACCGAGGAAGTCCATGCAACAGTTCACAAATGTCACCAGCAGGAAAAGATCGTAACAAACAGAGGGATATGGATGTTTCCTTTTAAACAATACCAGTTGCCTGGCAGCCCTGCTAATCTCTATGGATGCAGTAGTGGCTGAATCACAACCCTGAAGCAAGCATGCAGCTAATCCAGTCTGACTTCAGACAGAGCACCTGATCTGCATGCTTGTTCAGGGGCTGTGACTAAAATATTATTGACACAGAATCATCAGGAGAGTCAGTAAACAGGTATTATTTTATAAGGAAATATCCATATCCTTCTCAGTTTAGGTTCTCTTTACAGGTCCTAAGTTTGTTTAAAGGATATCCGAGGTGGAGGACTTTTTCCAGACTCTACTCTCTAGCACGCCATCAGGTCCCTCTGTGTAGTTCTGCTGTCCTCCAGGGTCTTGTTGTCAGCAGCTGTGGTGGTGGGCTACTGCACATGCACGCAACTGCGCAAATCCCTCAATTGCGCTCCCGAAGGCGGGAGTGTTCTGTGCTTGCACAGTTCCCCTTCCATTTGTTGCTCCTCTTCCATGTCAAGCCACCACTTAGATAACAGCCTCCCTAGGCCAGTGCCTGTGTGGCCTTACCAAATATCTGGCCTTGGCCCCATAAATTCCAGGTTAAGCTTCTGCATCTATGTACTGATCCATGATCCTGTACTGGGCTTACAGAGTGGCAGAATGAAGGCGTTTATGTTTCAGACTTGGAACAGCTTCCACCTCCATGCCAGAAAGTTAGCAGTTCTTCTGAAGACATCTGCCAGAGCTTTCCAGGTCACGTAGGTTTGTTCCCAGCATACATCTGCCGTCTCCTTCCTGTCAGTGAATCAGCTGTATGTGTCATTGTGCCATCTACAGGGGGAACCACCATCATGCTGTTCCTCCAATTAGCAGCGGCGGTGTAACGGAGATGGGGAAGAAAACCAGGAACATAGGCCAGAATGATGCATTACCTTAAATGACTGACAATCCATCCTTAATATGCACTGAAGGGAAAGGTTATTACATGCTCCCTGCAAAATTAGCTCTGTCATTAATATTATCAATGTCACACTTCAAAAGGACACCACAGTAAGATAATACAATTAGAAAAAAAATATTCCAAGTCCACAGTGCGACCTCTCGTAAAACCACTCATCCATATGAAGGTGAAACAAAACGTCACCGTATTATAAAGGCACTGAATATACAGGAGAACTTTATTACCTAAGTAAATAAAAGTAATCCCCTAGTTATGTCAGTCATTGTATTTAATCTTTAGATACTGTTCCTTATAATATACTTTCAAATACTGTTTAACCCGCTTGCCGGTCCAGGGCTCGCTACATGATAGCTGCTGAGCAGCGGTATCCCTCCACCCACTCCGATCGCCTCCGGCGATCAGAGTAAGCAGGAAATCCCGTGCAGAACGGGATTTCCTGCTGGGCTTCCCCGGTCGCCATGGCGACGGGGCGGGATGACGTCACCGACGTCATGGACGTCGGGACGTCAGAGGGTATCCCGATCCACCCCTCAGCGCTGCCTGGCACTGATTGGTCAGGCTGCGCAAGGGTCGGGGGGGGGGGCGGCACGGCGGGTAGCGGCGAATCGGCCAAATTGCTAGCTGCGTGTAGGGAAAAAAATTTGAAAATCGGCCCAGCGGGGCCTGAGAAATCCTCCTACGCAGGTTAACCAGAGCTGAGCTCGGGATAACCGGCAAGGAGGTTAAAGGGAACCTAAACTGAGAGGTATATGGATGTTTCCTTTTAAACAATACAGTCCTGCTGATCTCTTTGGCTACAAAAGTGGCTTAAATACACACCTGAAACAAACATGCAGCTAATCCAGTCTGACTTCAGTCAGACTCAGAGCACCTGATCTGCATGCTTGTTGAGGGGCTGTGGCTAAAAGTATTAGAGACACAGGATCAGCAGGAGAGTCAGGCAACTGGTATTATTTTAAAAGGAAAAATTCACATCATTCTCAGTATAGGTTCCCTTTAAAGAGGAACTTAACAGAAACTTTAACCAAGGATTGAATTTCATATCAATCAGTAGCCGATACCCCCAGTTGGAAACAGCTGTTCTTTCCCACAATGCAACAAGGTTCACCTACAGGAAACTTTCAGGACCTAGGTACTGACATCACACTGTGGGAGGGGTTTCACCACAATATCAGCCAAATATACCCCCCGGTGATCTATTTGTGAAAAGGTAAAGACTGCTCATGGGAAAGGGGGTATCATCTACTGATTGGGACGAAGTTCAATCCTTTGTTACAATTCCTCATTAAACTACTGATATATAATGTTTAGAGAATGTGCTGAGGAATTCGCTAATTCAAGACAAAAGGCACAGTAGTTCTGTTCTGTTCTAAAAAAAAATCTCTGCCCGCGGGAACACTAAAAAAATATTCCACTGTATGTTAAAAAAATATACAGATTTTCGATTTCACACTGGCGGTGTTTATCTGGAGTGTGAGTTTGTTGGGAAACTACAGTTCCCCTTTAAATGCAAGTTAAGAAGCCCAGCATCAATTTTATATAACAGACTAAAACAGAGGCAAAGGAAAAAAAAATCCTTTATATCCAAAAAGAAAGACAGAATTTCTAAAGGAAAGTTAGATCTTTGGACTAAATATAGAATTTTCAGCGTGGAGCGGTCACTGCCAGCCTCAACGCACCATACAAGGTCGGGAGATTGAGAAGTGGTAAAAATTTTATGAATTTGTTTCACCATTACAATCCTGCAGCACCGTACAAGGCCTAAATATAGTCCAAAGTGCTGTGCTGTTCAAGGGAATCCGTCCGCTGGGAAAGAGCTCTTATACAACTTGCAGCAGTTCACTAACCCGAGGATGAGGGCTCTTTCCCACGACATGCGTTTCAACTAGGGAAGCTTATTGGAATTTAAAATTCTGAATTCCGCGGGAATCTGATTTATCGCAACTCAATCATTTTAGCCCAATCAAAGAACTCGGAAGCATTGGACCAATCAGAGTATGCAGAATTTTTCTGCAAAAATCAGATCACTGCGGTAATTCTAGACCAATCACAAGATTCCATTGGCATTGGCGGAAATCAGAATTTCAGCGGAAACGGAAACTAGCATCTCTGACCATCTTTAGTTTCGATATGATTTTCGAAGGTGCATTTGATTTTTTAACTTGAAGGACTCCACCTAGTTAAAGTGGATCCGAGGTGAAATTTTACTCATTGCATAATTGTGTTCCTTTCCTATTGTTTATAGGGCATTCCTCAAGCCAAATATTTTTTTGTTTTTGTTTTAATACTCTAATTCCCTATAAACTAAATAGGGATGGTCGGAAATGCCAATTTACGATTCCGCGGTAAATCCGCATTCCGCCATTGGCAAATACCGATTCCGCTTTCCGCTAACAATTTCCGCATTCCAGTGCGGAATTTCCGCCGGAAATCGCGGAAATTCCGCCCGACTTTAACATTGATTTTCTCAAAAACTATAAGGTCTTTTTGAAAACTTTTTTTTTGCATCTTGTTCAGAAGATTCTGTTTAATAAACCCTGAAAATTTGTTGTTTCTAGGATTTACGGAGGCTTTGCTATTAACCGCTAAAGCCGGCGGATTTTTACTGTAATGTAAATGAAGAAAATAGGCAGATGCAGATTTTCTGCATTTTACATTTCAGTAAAAATCCGCTGAATTTTCAGGGTTTATTAAACAGAATCTCCTGAACAAGATGCAAAAAAAAGTTTTCAAAAAGACCTTATAGTTTTTGAGAAAATCAATGTTAAAGTCGGGTGGAATTTCCGCGATTTCCGGCGGAAATCCGCCTAACGCACTTGCATTACCGATTTCCGCATTCCGATGCGGAAATGCAATTTCCGATCGGAATTTCGGAAATTGCATTTCCGCGGAATCCGAATGAGCATCCCTAAAACTAAATAAACCACGCCCACAGGTTTTCAGAGAGCCTTGGCAGTAGCAAGGGCTCATGGGAGCTCAGTCTGGGCAGGAGGAGGGGGAAGTATTACTAGCCATTGATTTCAGAGGCAGATGGGAGGAGGGAGGAGGGGGGGTTAGTTTTTTTCACAGTCTGGGTGCTGATGGTGCAGATAAGCCTGCCTCTGTGTAATGTTTACAAACAACATGGCTGCTGTCATTGTATCACAGGAAGAAATAATCATTTTCTATTAAAGCTGTTTGCAGCTAGATTTGCTGTGTAAACTATCTAAACTTTAGATAAGATATATAGACAAGTTACTTGTTATAGTTCGTTTTTCATCTCGGATCTGCTTTAATGTGAATCCCACTGAGACATTTCCACTAATGCGATTTGCTCCCTGTGTTAAAGCCACAAATAAATCACACACAAATAAACCATACACATAAAATAAATATACTCAACCATCAGGTAATGCAGCTTACTTAGAACAGAGTAGAACATATAAATAATACAGGAAATCACAATACCATTGAGATCATCACCGCACTTTACAGTGACATCTTGTGGTTGCTTTACTATACTGCAGTTTAAGTAATAATGTTGCTAAATCCAACACAATGAACAAACTTTGTGCTTGTCTGATCATTTCAAATTTACTGTCTATGCATTAACACATGGTAGCCAAACTGAAGCATTGATGTACTCCTGAAGTGATTTAAAAAAAAAAAATAAGATTCTTATTTCAGTAATGGGCAACCTCTAGATGGTTCAGAGGCTTTCTGGATTTTTGATTCTTCCACAGTTTCAGAGCAGTGTTCCTTTATAGCTATGCAGCTCAAACAGGTCTGTTCTGGTTGCCAGTGTAGCCATGGAAAAGCACATCTGGACTGGGCATGCATGAGAAAGGTCTGGGCATGCCCAGCAGAAGTAAGAAAGCCATGCATCAGAGGCTTCATCCTACTGGGCATGCTTGAATCTTACCTGTGCATGCCCAGTCGGGACGTGCTTGTCCACGCCCAGGAGCATGGAGAGAAGATGAAGAGGGAACCTAGGCTGGATGAGTGGGCTCTACACGAGAGTATGTAATGCAGCGCCACCAGGTGGTGCCGCTAATATGGTAATTTAAATGACTAATATGGTAATTTAAATGACTAATATGACTAAATGACTAATATTTGACTATGCACTTCCCCAACACCTATTCTAACCTTATGCCTCAGCTATACGTTTCTAAGCCACCTACTTAATGCCCAACCCAACCATCCCCCCTGTAAGTTCCTATAAAGAAGACCCCTATTTAATGCCCAACCCAGCCCCCCACACATCAAGATCCTATCCTTAACCTCCCCACCTAATGTCTAACCTTAACCCCCTCCTCCCCCACACACACTTCTCCCCCCAGGTAAGTGCCTAACACTAACCTGGAATTTGAACACCCTAATGACTGCCTGGGCACCAGATTACCAAAAATGAACACAGCCATCTTTTAAAAGCCTGTTGATTGCAGACTGTGTCCACTTGACGTGATCCATCATGATGGTCTGAGAAGCCTTTGAACCATCCAGAAACGTTCAACTTCTGAGGAAAGTAACTATTGATTTTTTTCAAATCCCTTCAGGTGTACCTTAAAGCGGACCTGATCTCAGAACTTCCTCTCGCTCTAAAAGATAAGCAACAGCATAACTACATTTAAAGAAAAACATTTCTTTGTTACAGCCGATACAAATATTGTAATAAATCTGCAGTATATCTACTTCCTGATTTCATGGAAGGAGACATAGGGTTAACATCCTGTGTTTACAAATTAGCTGCTCTTTTGAGGCAGGCAGCTGACACAGCTGATAGATCAAATTACAGTTTTGATTAGTCACAGAAGAAGAGGAATTAGACCAGAGGTAGGGGACCTATGGCTCGGGAGCAAGATGTGGCTCTTTTGATGGCTACATCTGGCTCACAGACAAATCAGTAGGAATTGATTTACTAAGCTACAGGAGATTGTTGGGCTTCTGCAAACTATGAGCTTTCAGCTCCTACTTTTATAGTGATTGGATGCAATATGGCTGCCTAATCTGGAATCTCCCTAAATCCCAGGTTCTGATTGGCTAAAGCTTCCGTGCGTCAATGCTTTATCATGTTTTGAATACCTAAATCATAATATTATTGTTTATAAATTCCTTAATTACCTTATCTTATGGGAATTACCGTCATTTGGAGTGTTTGACATTTTGTTTAGGTCATTTCTGACACAGTTAATTAAAAATGGACATCACCAAACATCTTATCTGCTGGTTGACTTTTTTGACCCAGACATTGGACTTCCAAAAACATTAAACAATGTCATTTATGACGCATTTCTGATAATATGTCCTTCTGCTAATTAGTTTGGAATGTGTGTTCTTTCCCAAACAAGAAATAGGGCATGTTGACCCAAACAATCTGTGAATTACAGATATAGTAATTTAATGCTTATTGAAGTACACAGGGCTTCTAATATACTCATTTAAATATAAAGCTTATTATATAATTCTTCTTAAAACAATTAATCATATAAGATATAATTGCATATTAAAACTTAATAATATAAAATCATGTTCTATATATTTGTCTTTCTGGTGAAGAAATAAATGTTATAATTCCACCGACAGAGGTCACTATTAAATCATGTAATTAACAAGCTGTATTAATAATATTAATTATAAGACTATAAAACCGCCAGGTGGCATAATTGTCCTAAATACGGGACAATAGAAAAAAACCTATTGACATTCCAGAATTTTTGATAAGACCTCCTAACCCAAACATTCATGTGGAACGCTTCTAATGTGATTTGAAACTTTCACTGAAGAATCCACCATTTAAATGTATTTTAAAGTAATAGACTCTATTATATAGGGTTTAACAATAATTATTTCTTTCTTTGGAAGGACTGTATTGATTATTAATATTTAGATTAATAATATTTATGTGTAATAACTGAGCAAATGTGTATATATAAGATTGCTGCAGTAATGTGAGTTTTAAACTTGTTTCCAGTCAGTCTTTACACAGTACGCTTATCTTGACCTTGACATTTGAAAGATGCTTCTAACAAACAAGAATGTTTTAGCCTCTGTAACTAAAATAATATAATAATTAGGAGTTTCACTGCCTGGAATATGCTGAGATGTCACAGAGCAATATTTTAAAAAAGTACTCTAACTTTACAGTTTACAAAGAAATTTTGCATAGAACATTAAAACTTAAAACATACACATATGACAGCTTTTCCTGCATAAATAAACTGCTAGAATTGTGACACTGCTCAAGCAGCGCAGCTTAGTGTAGCAGTGCAAGTAAACTTTCAACGTAGGCACGCTACTGCTGTGGCATGCACTACTAATTCACTCGCGCTACCCCCAAAACTAACAGCTGCTCCAATAGTCCCAATCTGGACCCTGTCAAGTCCAGTGACTTTGTAGATCTTGTCCTACAAAGTGAATCAACCCCCAAGTCAGCTAGCTAATTGTACAAGCGGTTAGTCGATATTTCTCCTGTCTGGCTCTCGGGGAAATTGCTGATGTTGCTGAAACCCAAGAGAAGCTGAAGACGTGTCTGACACTTCCACTGCCCGGCGGATCAGCTGTATACACATCACCATGGCAACAGGGACGTGAGCCCTCTGCTGCGCATGCGCACTGTCCCAGTTTGAAACATATTGGCTCTCACGGAAATACATTTTAAAATATGTGGCGTTTATGGCTCTCTCAGCCAAAAAGGTTCCTGTCCCCCAAATTAGACTAAACCTAGGCTAAACTCTCTAAATACATACAGGGTGGATGTCTTTATGTTTTCCTTCTGTCCTGTACAGGAGTTCAGCTCCACTTAAAAATAACATTTGTTTTGTTTTGCCGATACAGCAGCTCTTACAGAATGAGTCTATTGCAGGAAGTAGAAGGCATTTGCGCAGCTTCTCAGCTGCCTGCACAATGACGCCGTCTCACATGGGACACATTTGCCTTTAAGAAGAGTCATTAGAGCCTGGAACGCTATCTCCGAAGCCTGCTGTCACTCCTCTGCGGCTGGCTCATTGTCACCCCCAAACGCTCATTTAGATTTGATAATGTAATCTTGGCAGCACAGCTAAAACATTTTACCATAATTAAGATGGTGGGGAACAGCTGGAGACCTGTGATATTCCGTATAAAGGCAATGTTGTGTTCTGAGCCACACATAAGCCTATCAGCACTGAGCAGGGTGTCCTCTCTAAGCGCACTGACACTGGCCGATCAGCGACTCCAGGGGGGCACCGGCACAACCACAACACACAGCTCAGCCACCCCACCGCGCAGGGGAGCACCGCCACAACTGCAACATACAGATCTGTCACCAACACAAAACATCTGCACGACTTCTTAAAGAGAAACCGTAACCAAGAATTGAACTTCATCCCAATCAGTAGCTGATACCCCCTTTCCCATGAGAAATCTTTTCCTTTTCACAAACAGATCATCAGGGGGCAGGGGTGTAAAAATAGACCCTACAAGGGATGCAGTTGCAGGGGGGGGGGGGGCAGAAGCCACAGGGGGCCCTGTGGGGGCACAAGTTTCCTTTCCCTGCCCTGAAAGGCTGACAACTAAGGGCACGGAGAGAAAAAAACTTTCTGCTCTCTGGACAATTATTTTAATGACTGTATGTGCTCAGCCACTGATAAGTTATGAAAGGTTTTGCAGACAAAGATTTGTAGACAGTCCCTATTCAGTAAGCAGCAGGCTGTTGTGTACAACGCCCCACCCCCATCCTCTCTACCCCTCCCCAAGTGCTGTGTACTTTAGTGATGCTGGAGGAGCCTGCAGAGCCAATATCTGCATGTGATAAACACATTCAAGTTTGCACTAGCAGTTGTATAACATTGGTTCTCAGTTTACCGGTGCAGAAAGCAAATTGGGGGGGGGGGGGGGTGGTATTAGGGGGTCCCATCTAAATTTTCACAGGAGGGCCCAGTGATTTCTAGTTACGCCCCTGTCAGGGGGATCTGTATGGCTGATATTGTGGTGAAACCCCTCCCACAGTCTCAAGTCCGAACCATGGCTCTGACATCACACTGTGGGAGTCTTGTTGCATTGTGGGAAATAACAGCTGTTTACAACTGCCAAAAACAGCACGAAGCATCTCCTTCCACTGACATCACCTGCCAGCAGTAAAAATGTCACCATGTGATAAATGTAAATCAGGGAGAGTAAAGATTTTACAATGGGGCAAAACTCTGACTAAATCATTTATAAGTGATTATTGTAAAAATGTAGCACTTTTTTATTACGTTATTTTCACTGGAGTTCCTCTTTATGGAGATTACAGGTCCTAAGTTTGTTTAAAGGATATCCAAGGTGGGGAACTTTTTCCAGACTCTAGCAGGCCATCAGGTCCGTCGGTGTAGTTCTGCTGCCCTCCAAGGGCTCGCTGTCCCCTCCTAAAGATCCCCAACCACAGCTGTGGTGGTGGGCTACTGCACATGCACACGACTGCGCACATCTCTCAAGTGCGCTCCCGAGGGCGGGAGTGTTCTGTGTTTGCACAGTTCACAAAAACAAACCATCCCTTGAGGGGAAGTTAGTGCTGCTAGTGACGCATACCTCCCAACTTTTTGAGATGAGAAAGAGGGACACTTAAGCCACACCCCTGCATACCTCCCAACTTTTTGTGATGAGAAAGAGGGACACTTAAGCCACACCCCTGTCACACCCCTGACCACACCCCTGACACGCCCCTAGTCATGCATACCATAAAGATTTCATAAGAAAAGTATGTTTTATAATTCAAACTACACTGTTCCTTTCTATCCCAGTTCATTTCCCTTCATAGTAACATTTTAAAATTAGTAATATATCAATTTAAAGGATGGGAATAAATGTTAGAGTCAATTAAAACACATGTTTTAGTAGAGAAATATATATATTTACATAGAAAGAGGGACAAAGTCCTGGCAGAGGGACAAATGAGGAAGAAAGAGGGACAGAGGGACTGTACCTAGAGGGAAAAGTTGGGAGCTATGGTGATGGGAGAGGTCGGTATGAGAATAGTAGAGGAAATAAGAGAAAGGTATTGCAGGATTATGTATTCAGCAATATCCTGCGATTCAGACCTCATTCACTGTGGGACGTTGCATTGTAAGACGACGTTAAAGTCACAACGACGCATTACAACGCAACGCCAATAAAAAAGGTGGTAACGCACATTAACACTGCGTTACCATCGTATACAGTAGGTACAGTATAGCATACAGGCAATGAAGAGTACGCTTCCCTGTACCTGGTATAATGTGTGCGTTTAGAGGTAGCGCACTGCAAGCAGTGAGTTACCATAACGCTACACGTTACAATGCAATGCTAACATCGCACTGTGAACGCCCCATAGGATTAGCATTGCAGTGTGGTAAACTGTGTTATAAGACTTTATAGTGCAGCTCCGCAACGTCCCACTGTGAATGAGGCCTAAAAAAAGACAAGTTCCAACAGCAAATACATAACCCAGCTACTTTTTGAGTTTAGAAAAATGGACACTTCAAAACACCCCCATACCACACCCCTAGCTACGCCCTCACCACAACCCTCCCCACTGATACCAGAAAGAATTCAGAAGGGCCAGATTTATAGAAAGGCCACAAAGGGCCAGGCCTTGGGTGGCTGCAGCCCAATCGGCTCTTACATATGAAAAAGGAGGGAAACTGCAACACATGAAAAAGGGAAACTGATGCTCAAGAAAGCTGTTCAAGAAAGAAAGGGGCTGCTGTACATGGATGATACACATGGAAGAGAGGGCTGCACATGGAATGGGAGGGGGCTGCTGTACATGGATGATACACATGGAAGAGGGGGCTGCACATGGAATGGGAGGGGGATGATGTACATGGATGATGCACATGGAAGAGGAGGCTGCACATGGAATGGGAGGGGGATGCTGTACATGGATGATACACATGGAAGAGGGGGCTGCACATGGAATGGGAGGGGCCTGCAGTACATGGATGATACACATGGAAGAGGGGGCTGCACATGGAATGGGAGGGGCCTGCAGTACATGGATGATACACATGGAAGAGGGGGCTGCACATGGAATGGGAGGGGGCTGCTGTACATGGATGATACACATGGAAGAGGAGGCTGCACATGGAATGGGAGGGGCTGCTGTACATGGATAATACACATGGAAGAGGGGGCTGCACATGGAATGGGAGGGGGCTGCAGTACATGGATGATACACATGGAAGAGGAGGCTGCACATGGAATGGGAGGGGGCTGCTGTACATGGATGATACACAGGGAAGAGGGGGCTGCACGTGGAATGGGAGGGGCTGCAGTACATGGATGATACACAGGGAAGAGGGGGCTGCACATGGAATGGGAGGGGGGCTGCTATATATGGATGATACACATGGAAGAGGGCGCTACGCATAGAATGGGAGGGGCGCTGCTGAACAAGAAAGTGGATCAAAAACATATTTGGCCTAAGGGCACTAAAATGATAAATCTGGCATTGGTCCCTCTGAACAAGGGACAGTTAGGAAGGAGCTATGCAAATATGTATAGCATGTATTGGTACACCGCCAGTGAGATGGGCTAAAATACCCGGCAGCGTAAAATACTATTCCCTCTCTGAATTATAGCAACTTGGTGGTAGAAGTAGTTTGGAGTCCGGCAATCGCCAGAGCCGTGAATTACACTTGTGCAGGCTGCACACTCAGGGCCAGATTTGTACTTTTCACTGCCCACAGCTCATTATCACCAGCTGCCCCCAGACCAAAAGCATTCTAACCCCCCAACCCCAACATAGCACATTCGGTGAGATCACTGTCAGTGCTTGTTTGCTGCCCCGTCATCCCCCGAGTGCCAGATGCGGCTGTTTGTAGCTGCCCACTGCCATGTGTAAACTCTGTGGAGCAGGACGAATGTTCGGCAGGCTAACTGCTACTGCCACCCTGCTGCCCCCAGCAACCCCTTGCTTTCCTAGCACCCTAGGCCATGGCCTTTGTAGCCTTGCCTGAAATCTGGGCCATGTGCACACTATAGCATCAGCGCTATAGCGGCGCCCAGACAAAATCACCTGCTTCAATAAAAACAGCCCTGCCTACAGACACCGTTTAGACCTGACTTCAGATGTCTGTGTGTGTGTTCTCTAAACAGTTGTTATAGCAGCCTGTCAGAAACTAGTTCAACTAAATGTAAGATTAGTTCCAACATCCTCAAAATTCGTACCATGTAGTGAACAGCTGAGGTTGCACCTTCCAGGTCTAAAAATACCAGAATACATTTTATATGTCCTCTCTGGGCATATGGATGGATCCGGAACATTTTCACATCCATTATCTGTCAGATCAGTCAAGCTTTATTCAGGCTAGATGTGCAAAGAGCAGCCATCTTGGGACCACAGCTACACAAAGTGAAGCATTTTTTTCCTCCTAATGCTCGGGTCAAGGGCAAGTGGGATTCAGACGAGGGACTTGTCCATGAGAAATGCCTCATCATGCTTTATCATTCTGCAGAATCACATGAAAACCACTCACACATGCCGCCACGCCCAAGGTTCTTTGTCACAAAGACGTGTCAACCCAGCAGAAGCCATTTTGAAATGTATAGCGTTTGCTCAGGCAAACATTCTACTTACTGAACTAAAGCATAATTCTGGGTATTGTTCTGAACCCACACGACCTACACTTTTTATTCGTAACACTATACTAAACATGCCCATACATCAGACAAGGTATGGGCAGATCGAGCAAGAAACAGACAGATCTCTCTCGAATCTGAGGCAGATATGTTGCCTTTCCATACATTGCGGGCCAATTCTTGATCGATTTCAGCATGAAATCTCTCGGGAATCGGCCTTGTGACATAACGTAAATAAGAAACACCGAGAGCCCAATATAGTGTAGTGTGTATTGGAAACTGTGGATAAACGTAAGTGTGAGATGAATATACTCACAAACATGGGTTACCTCTTAGGCAACCACTGTAGATGCAGGTGAGGAGATTAGACCTTTCCTCACTCAGGCTTAAGATGTCGCTCTCTGTAGATCAGAGAAGTAGGCCACCCCTCCACCAGGGGTGGACACAGTATTATCGTAAGAGAACAGAGGCGCCAGCAGGATAAAAGGTAATAAAAATTTTAAAATTTGCTGGGAGGCAGTGGTGGACACACCTCCGGAAAGCAGACTCTGGCCTCTGGCGCTATTCGTGCTATTGACGAGCTACAGTTTGTCCCCTATCTTATTGCCTGATGAAGCGTGCTGTGCCTGCGAAACGCATTGCATCTTTTGGGGTACCAATAATACATTTGTTTAATTCAGACAGTATTTTGAGTCTTCTTTCCGGAGGTAAGTCCACCACTGCCCCCCATCAAATTTTTAAATTCTTGTGACATAACGTGGGCACGTGTGATGTCACACACAGGCTCACCTATACACCAGCAACCACATGGGGTTTGTGTACAGGGCTGGATTTAAACCAAGGCCACATAGGCCATGGCCTAGGGCACCACAGAATCAAAGGCGGGTGGACAGCAGCCCACACTAGGGGAAAGGGAAGAGTCACCTGGCTACCTATACTTGAGTGAGGGGGCTCATCGGGCTATCTATATGGAATAGAGGGGAAGGGTAATCTGGCTTCTTATACTGGAGGGAGGAGGAAGGGTCATCTGGCTATCTACACTGGAGGGGGGCGGCTGCTGACAGTGACCTTCGGCGGTAAAGAGTTCAAATCCGGCCCCGCTTGTGTATGTGGATTGCGGACGGAGCCCAAAGGCGGCAGGGGACACCGCACTTTTGATGTTCTTGCTGATCTCACACCATATGCACTGCAGAAATGCGCACGGCAGCGCGTATAGTGTGAATGAGGCCTTAGTTTGGTTATCTTCAGCAATGTTTAATTTCTGGGACTAACAGGCGAAGCATTTAACCTTGATTATAATGAGGACAGAACTGATGTAAATATAAGCCGGCACGTTGCTGTTGTCGGCCCTCAGTACAATTTCATATTTCAAAGCATGTTGCACAAACGTCATCTATAAACCCGACCTTCCTGCACACACGACTCGGGGGGAGAAACGTCCTTACGGTCTGTTACTAGCAATAAATATAGATGTAAACAATGAAAAGGTTGTATAACGGGACTTATTTACACTTTGGGGTAGATGCACTAAATCGCCTTAGCAGAGCCGGGACAAGGTCCTCCAGCACCCAAGGCCGAAACACCAAAGTGCGCCCCTCTCCCTATTAAACTAAGAGGCGCTCCAGGCCAGGGCCCCCAACACCTTCATCTCTAGTTATCTGGCTTGCAGTCACTGCCATGTATCCCCTTTTCTTATTTCTCTCTGCTTCAAACACAATAGGGGAATGATAGCCGAGTTGTGCGCCCCCCTCCTACACTGCCCCCTAACAAGAACCTTCCCCTATCTATGCCGCCTAACAAGAACCTTCCCCTATCTATGCCGCCTAACAAGGACTCTCCTTTATCTATGCCGCCTAACAAGAACCTTCCCCTATCTATGCCGCCTAACAAGAACCTTCCCTTATCTATGCCGCCTAACAAGAACCTCCCCCATCTATGCCACCTAACAAGAACCCTCCCCTATCTATGCCGCCTAACAAGAAACCTCCCCTATCTATGCCGCCTAACAAGAACTCTCCCTTATCTATGCCGCCTAACAAGAACCCTCCCCTATCCCCCTATCTATGCCGCCTAACTAGAACCTTCCCCTATCTATGCTGCCTAACAAGAAACCTCCCCAATCTATGCCGCCTAACAAGAACCCTCCCCTATCTATGCCGCCTAACAAGAACCTCCCCATGTATGCCGCCTAACAAGAACCCATCCCTATATTGCCACCTAACAAGAACCCTTCCCTATCTATGCCGCCTAACAAGAACTTCCCTATCTATGCCCCTTAACAAGAACCCTCCCCTATCTATGCCACCTAACAAGAACATCCCCTATCTATGCCGCCTAACAAGAACCTCCCCTATCTATGCCCCTTAACAAGAACCCTCCCCTATCTATGCCACCTAACAAGAACATACCCTATCTATGCCGCCTAACAAGAACCTCCCCTATCTATGCCACCTTACAAGAACCTCCCCCATCTATGCCACCTAACAAGAACCCTCCCCTATCTATGCTGCCTAACAGGAACCCTCCCTATTTATGCCGCCTAACAAGAACCTCCCCTATCTATGTCGCCTAACAAGAACCCTTCCCTATATTGCCACCTAACAAGAACCCTCCGCTATCTATGCCGCCTAAAAGAACCTCCCTTATCTATGCCGCTTAACAAAAACCTCCCCTATCTATGCCGTCTAACAAGAACCCTCCCCTATCTATGCCCCCTAACAAGAACCTTCCCCTATCTATGCCGTCTAACAAGAACCCTCCCCTATCTATGCCGCCTAACAAGAACCCTCCCCTATCTATGCCACCTAACAAGAACCCTCCCCTATCTATGCTGCCTAACAGGAACCCTCCCTATCTATGCTGCCTAACAAGAACCTCCCCTATCTAGGTCGCCTAACAAGAACCCTTGCCTATATTGCCACCTAACAAGAACCCTCCGCTATCTATGCCGCCTAAAAGAACCTCCCTTATCTATGCCGCTTAACAAAAACCTCCCCTATCTATGCCGTCTAACAAGAACATCCCCATCTATGCCACCTAACAAGAACATCCCCTATCTATGCCGCCTAACAAGAACCCTCCGCTATCTATGCCGCCTAACAAGAACCTCCCTTATCTATGCCGCCTAACAAGAACCTCCCCTATCTATGATGCCTAACAGGAACCCTCCCTATTTATGCCGCCTAACAAGAACCTCCCCTATCTATGCCATCTAACAAGAACGCTCCCTATCTATGCCGCCTAACAAGAACGATCCCTATCTATGCCGCCTAACAAGAACCTCCCCTATCTATGCCGCCTAACAAGAACCTCCCCTATCTATGCTGCCTAACAAGAACTTCCCCTATCTATGATGCCTAACAGGAACCCTCCCTATTTATGCCGCCTAACAAGAACCTCCCCTATCTATGCCATCTAACAAGAACGCTCCCTATCTATGCCGCCTAACAAGAACGATCCCTATCTATGCCGCCTAACAAGGACCTCCCCTATCTATGCCGCCTAACAGGAACGCTCCCTATCTATGCCACCTAAAACTAAAAAGCTAATAGTGGCTATAGGAGTAAAATTGGGCACCACAGGCGCCTGATAAAAATAGCAGGTGCCGGGACATCCCGCTAAACAAATTGCCACTATAGACAGTGTGCACCAGTGGCTTTTTACATCGGTGTTGGGCAAATATGGCCGCACCCAAATTTACTCGGCGTCTCTAGCGCTCAAATGTACGTGACCCAGCATAAGAATAAACACGCATGCATTCACACACTCATACACAAATGCAGACACACATAAAGGGCTCTTTTGTACTGCAAGTTGCAAAACGCAAGGATATAAATGAAATAACTGAAATGGCAGAAACCCTTTTTAACTAATGCAATGCCATGCCATGGAGATGCGATTTTGAGCAATCAGAAACTACTTGCATGTAGCTATTTTTCGACGTTTATTTCCTTGGGATTCTAGCAGCAAAAAGAAAAAAAAAACCTGAAAGCACAATTGCTAAAAAATTGCATAAGAACCCTTTTCCACTAGGTGCTTTTCAAACCAAAAATGTGATCCCGCATGTTTTGCCGATTGCGACAGCACTGCGGTTAACATGTAAGTCGCAGACCTGGATTTACACTAGCGCAATCTGATTTTTTTTCAGAATCGCAATCGCCGGCCTGCTGCATTTGTGCTCCTATACTTTATGTAAGGAGCGCAGGAAAGTAGCCATCGCGCCGCTATGATAGTTCCCCTGCAATTTTGGCAATTTCCCCGTGAGGTTTTGTTTTTCTCCCATCAAAAATTACAAACACACTGCAGTCGCACTGTACACCTGACGTATCGCGGCAAAATCACAGTAGATGAAAAAGGAGGAATCTTGATTGCAGCCCAGCGTGACTGCTCATGCTATAGTGCTTCCTGGTTGTAATGGGCAGTAACTATCACATTGCACATGTGTTCCCAAAGCCAATCAAAGTGCCTGTAATGAATAAACACTGGCAGTGAGATGCCTGAGTTTATTCACAAAGTGAAAGTAAATGACATAGACACAACACTTCCTGTGTAATGTTCACAGTAAACAGAAATAAAGTGTGGGGACATCTAGTGGGCAAAAAGTAAAATTACACTCACATTCTGTAACGATTGGTGTCAGCACGCAGAGAGAATCTGATTATTGGTGATCTGCAGTATCACCAAAAATGCAGATATATACCCGATTATTGATGATCTGCAGAATCACCGATAATACAGATTTATTGCTAACCTCTGGACACCTATAGGTATGTGAGTGTTTGGTGTAACAGTAATACTTTGAGCAATGCACCAGCAGTGCTGGAATACTGCTCGGGAAGGCACAGGAACCTTTCAGCAGCCTGAGGCTCTCCAAGGGGAGGAGTCAGGCTGGAGGTAGGAAGGACCAGGGAGGGAGTGACACCCAAAGGTGGATGTCACTATCTGGTCTGGAGACTATCTCTTAAGGGGAGAGATAGCTCTCGAGGTCGGGCACGCCTGGTCGGTAACACACTGACAGATAAAGTACAAAGACAGAAGGCTGATTCGGTATCCAAGGCAAGCAGGGTCTGGCAACGGTATATCAGATATGCGAGGTACCGAATCAGAAGACAGAGGAGTAGTCAGAAAAGAAATAAGTCATAACAGATATCAAACAATGCCTAGTCTGAGTGCAAGGTCCTTGGTCTCAGCACCCTGGAACTAGTCTGAATAATAACACAGATAAACAGTACAAGTAAACTGGCTAAGTGTGAATTCCCAGGTCCACCTGGTTCTAACACACTGTAGGATCTGACTAAAGGTCTGAGTGCTTCCACGTAGTGATCGCAACGGCAGACAACCAGCAACTGACAAGCAAGCTGTATATATAGTTGCAGGACTCTGCCGCCCCGCCCGAACCACTCAGCCAATCAGGAGTCCAGCAGGAATCAGCTGATCATCCTGATCAGCTGACACATCTCCTGCTGGCATAAAGGTCCTGACTTCTGGCGCGCGTGTGCGTAGCCCTAAACCCGTGTGAACTAAAAGGCTCAGCCACACCAGCTGCAAAAATCACATTGCATTTGCAATTGTGTTTTTCTGAATAAAAAGCCCATGCAGAAATGCATGCATACACACACACACACACACACACACACACACAAAGGCACACAGACATACACACACATGCAAATAAGATGAAACACACACACACACACACACACACTACACACACACTACACACACACACACGTGCACACACACGCGCACACACACGCGCACACACACACACACTCACACACTACACCAGTGGTCCTCAAACTAAGGCCCGTGGGCCGAATGTGGCCACCTGAGGCTTTTTTACCGGCCCCCCACACACAAAATAGATTATGGATGCGGTCAGCTACATCTTTAAATATTGGTGGTCCGCATATAGAATGAAGCCAGAAAGCAGTAATTCGCTGGTTTCCAATCAAATTCCACATTAGGTGACACTGTTGTCCAATTGGACTGAAGGTTGTCACCTTAGTATGCATCACTGTCTGGACCGCAAAGACTTCTATGTATACTCCGGCTCCCCAGCAATCTGAAGTATGTTGACCCGGCCCTCGAAACCAAAACTTTTTGGGACCCCTGCACTACACACACACACACACACACACACACACTACCAGAAACACATAGATGGAGGTAGGAGAGGCAGGTGCAGTGCTGTGTACTCCCCTCTCCCGCGTCTGTCTGCTTGCATTGCGGTCACAATATGGCTGAATGCACTGATGTCTTGTAAGTAATTCCTCTACCGAGGGAATCACCCTAAATTATTTACTACTCCCGGCCATTTCGACCTTGAAATGTGTTTCTTGCCCTACACCACCAGCCGAGGATCCCGGCTTATGTGTCTGTGTTGTCTCCGAACATAATTAAAAGCACTACAAAGGACATATAGCAGCCAAGTAGAAAGAAATAAGATGGAACACTAACAGGAACGTAACCGTGGCACTGTCCGATTTCTACCTCCCATTTTAGGTGTATTCCAAACCCTTACAGAGAAAAGCAAGAAAAACAATAGATTTATTGACTTATTATTAACACACTAACTTTTAAAGAAAAACATTTCTGTGTTACAGCTGATACAAATCCTGCAATAAATTTGCAGCGTGTCTACTTCCTGCTTTCATGGAAGCAGACCTATTGTTAACATCAATGTGTTTGCCAGTTAGCTGCTTTGCTCTGGCAGGAAGCTGACACAGTGGAGGGATCAAATTACAACTTGTGATTAGTCACAGATGAGGGAGAATTAGACCGCCAAGGTGCAGTTCAATTGGTCTATTTTCAAACTTGTATTTGCATAATCATGCATCAGCTCTGAACTATACCTCAATGACCAGTGACCAGCTCAATGTGTAACTGATAATTTCTCAATAAGTAATTGATCCAAAAGATGCTAATGTTGTTTGCAAATGTATGCAACTTGAAAATTGGTCTATTTCAATGAGCATAAATATATACACAAATAGCATTACATTTTGAATCAACTAAGAATTACTAGAATCTCATTGACTCTCCTTAACCCCCCTGGCGGTATGATTGCTTTTTAACCTTTTTTTTTTTAGCATGTAACTAGCCTAGCGCTAGCTACATGCTTCCCCCCTCCCTGCGGCTTCCCCCCGTCACCTCCGATCGTCGCCGTTCTGAACGGGATTTCCTTGAGGGCTTCCCCCGACCGGAGTGACGTCACCGACGTCATCGACGTCGTGACGTCACACGGAGTCCCGATCCACCCCATAGTGCAGCCTGGCGGCGATTGGCCAGGCTGCGCAAGAGGTATGCGGGGGGGCCCTGTTTAGCGGCGGGTAGCGGCGCATCTGCGATGGGCGGCGGCGATCGGACCAAACACGCAGCTAGCAAAGTGCTAGCTGCGTGTTTGAAAAAAAAAATTATGCAAATCAGCCCAGCTTTGCCTGAGCGGCACCCTCCGGCGGCTTACCCCGTGTCCAGCACGGGGTTACCGCTAAGGAGGTTAAGGTGGCCACTAACAGTGCAATATCTAGCGAAAAAGCATTCAAGCGATCAGAAATTCTGATCGGATTGGTTGTGAATAATCTCTTTTGATGGGCACAATTGATTGTGAACGATTATAAAAACAGTCGTCCGATTGCATTTTCATCAAACCAAAATTTGGATTTTCTTGTTGGTCTTGATGGATTGGTTCGTTGACGGTGTAGTGAATGATTTTTCTTCAGATCTGAATTATCTGATAATTTGAACAATTTTCCGCTAGAAATTAGGTCGTTAGTGGCCACCTTAACAGTGCATCCTAATTTGATTGGCCAATATTACCACCTCCATGTAGTATGAGAGCTTACCTACACAATCTGTTCATAGTATTAAAAATCTGTGAAAATGATAAAACTGGTCAACCATTAGCCAATCAAAATCACCACACCTCCCACCATGCCCGCACCTCCCCTCCAGACACACCCTCACACCTACTGTCGCATCCCACGCCACCACCACTGCCACTCCAGGCACACCTTCATTACAAATCCAGTCTTCCAGCCACACCATCACACCTCCAATCACGCCTTTACTACACTTCCAGCCACACCCACACAACATTCTAAACGTTCTTCATCACAGTCAGGCAGGAACACCAAGAACGACTCAGCAGAAAAGATGCATTTACACCGGTCTTCTGATCCATATTTAATCTTCTTTTATAATAGCTTTTATAGGTAAATAAAGCAATAATTTATAGATTAGACATCCCCTTTTGTATCCACTCCACCACTCCTTTTGAAAGTTTATATATTTATTTACACAGATTTACACTTTACAACAGACCAAGGAGAGGACACTACAAGAGGAAAGAGGGACAGGGAGATTTGCTTCTAAAAAATAAGAAATTGTCCCTTTAACCAGTTCAGGGCCACAGGCTTACACTCCCCCTAGTCACCAGGCTATTTTTTACAATTCAGTGCTCTGCAGCTTCAACTGCTCGCTGCAGAGCCAAATCTCTAGGCACAAAAGTGAATACCCCCTTTTCTGCACACCAACATAGCTTTCTGTTGGTGGGCTCTGATAGCTGCTGCATTGTTTATTTATTACTAGCTGATTGCCCGGCGTTGCCCATGTATGTATTTGGCTGGTGTTGGCTCCGCCTAATTTTTCTAACCCTAACACACAATTACTCACTGACCAAGTTTGTGAGCTTTGTGGTCTTTGGTATCAATAATCTGCATTGAAATGAAAAAAATCTGATTGGCTGTGTGTGGCTCCACCCCCTTTTCTGAATTTGAACCCCAGTCACCCAATAACCAACTGTACCAGGTTTGAGGCCTGTGCCATTAACAGTTCAAGAATGGTAACAATTAAATATTCCCCTTGAACAGCAACAGGTGAAGTTTGATTCACTTTTGTAGGCTACAGCCACTTTTCTGAATATTAATCCCAGTCACCCAGTGACCAACTGTGCAAAGTTTAAAAACCCTGCCATTAACAGAATGGCTGCAGTGTACATTTTCCCAGTGAAATTTGTATTTGTCTCCACCCACTGATGACCCGGCACTGCCCGGGTATGTATTTGACTGGTGTTGGCTCCGCCCACTTTCTAACCCTAACACACAAACACTCAATGACCAAGTTTGTGAACTTTGGGGTCCTTGGCATCAATAATTTGTATATTCCCATAGAAATTAAACAAATCAGATAGGCTGTTTGTAGCTCCACCCCTCTCTAGCATTTGAACCCCAGTCACCCAATGACCAATTGTAGCAGGTTTGAGGCATCTGCTATTAACAGTGTAAAAATGGCAGCAATTTAAATATTCAAATTGAAAATCAACAGGTGAATTTTGATTGGCCATTATAGGCTCCACCCACTTCCCTGAATATTAATCTCAGTCACTCCGTGACCATCTGGGCAAAGATTGGGAACCCTGAAATAAACAGTGTAAGAAGGGCTGCAGTTTACACTTTCCCAGTGAAATGTGTTTTGGCTCCACCCACTTTTTGTAACCTGGACGCAAAGTCACTAATCAATGCCCACGTTTGTGAGTTTTGGGGTCCTTGGCATCAATTTGTATTTTCCCATGAAATGAAACAAATCTGATTCACTGTTTGTGGCTCTGTCCTTTTTTCCGAATTTAAACCCCAGTGACCCAATGACCGACTGTACCAGGTTTGAGACTTGTGCCATTAACAGTGCAAGTATAGCAGCAATTTTAATATTCTCCTTGAAAAATGACATGTGATTTTTGATTGGCATTTTTAGGCTCCACCCGCTTTTCTGAATATTAATCCCAGTCACCCAGTAACCAGCTATGCTGAGTTTGAGAACCCTGCCATTAACGGTGAAGAAGGGCTGCAGTTTACAATTTCCCAGAAAAATCTGTTTTCAACTCCACCCACTTTTTGTAACCTTGAGTCACTACTCAAATGACCAAGTTTGTGAGCTTTTGGGTTCCTGGCATCAAAATTTTGCTAATGGAAGCAGTTTATCCAGCAAAGAAATCTGGCTGGTTTTGGCTCCGCCCCTTTACTAAATTTGAACCCCAGACACTTAACGACCGACTGTAGCAGGTTTGAGGCCTCTGCTATTAACAGTGTAAAAATGACAGCAGTTTCAATATTCCCCTTGAAAATCAATAGGTGAATTTTGATTGGCTCTTGTAGGCGCCACCTATTTTTCCGAATATTAATCCTAGTCCCCCAGTGACCAACTGTGTGAAGTTTGAGAACCCTGCCATTAACAGTGTAAGAAAAGCTGCAGTAGGAGAACAGAGGTGCCAGCAGAATAAAAGTGGATAACATTTTTAAAATTTGCTAGGAGGAAGTGGTGGACTTACCTCCATAAAGCAGACACAAAAGACTGTCTGAAAAGTAGCAATCACATTTATTATATAGTACCCCAAAAGTGCAACGCGTTTCGCAGGCCGAGCCCGCTTCATCAGGCAATAAACGTGGGGACAAAACAGAATTCCAGCAATAGCAGGTGTAGCGCCTCAGTGAGAAAAGCTGCAGTTTACATTTCCCCATGTAAAAAGTTAGTTGTTTTTGGCTCCGCCCACTATTTCTAATCTTGACATACAGTCACTTAATGACCAAGTTTATGAGCTTTGGGGTCTTTGGCATCAATAAGTTGCATTTTACCATTGAAATTAAACAAATCTGATTGGCTGTTTTGGCCCGCTCCCTTCAGAATTTAAACCCCAGTCTCCCAGTGACTGACTGTAGCAAATGTTAGGCCTCTGCCATTAAGAGTGCATGAATGGCAGCAAAGTAAATATTCCCCTTGAAATTCAAATGGTGAATTTTGATTGGCTGCTGTAGCCTCCACCCACTTTTCTGAATATTAGTCCCAGTCACCCAGTGGTCAACTGTGTCGCGTTTGAGAACCCTGCCAATAACAGAATGGCTGAAATCAATCTAACAAAGCTGTTTGTGGCTCCACCCCTTTAGTGAATTTGGACCCCAGTCACCCAATGACTGACTGTATCAGGTTTGAGGCCTTTGCCACTAACAGTGTAAGAATGGTAGCAATTTGAATATTCCCTTTGAAAATCAATAGGTACATTTTGATTGGCTGTTGTAGGCTCCACCCACATTTCTGAATATTCATCCCAGTCACCCAGTGGCCAATTGTGTAAAGTTTGGGAACCCTGCAATGTAAAAAATGAAGTTGTTGGCACCGCCCACTTTTTCTAACCTTGACATACAGTCACTCAATTATCAAGTTTATCAGCTTTGGGGTCTTTGGTATCAATACTTTGTATATTCCCATTGAAAATAAACAAATCTGGCTGTTTGTGGCTCCGCCCCCTTCCTGAATTTGGACCCTAGTCACCCAGTGACCAACTGTACCAGGTTTGAGGCATCTGCTTTTACCAGTATAAGAGAATGGTAGCAGATGAAATATTCCCTCTGAAAATCAAAAGTTGAATTTTTATTGGCTGTTGTAGGCTCCGCCCACCTTCCAAAATCTTAATCTGTCACCCAATGACCAAGTGTGCAAAGTTTGAGAACTTTGCCATTAACGGTGAAAGAATGGCTGCAGTTTATATTTTCCCAGTAAAAGTTGTTTTGGCTCCGCCCACTTTTTGTAACCTTGACACACAGTCACTCAATGACCAAGTTTGTGAGCTTTCAGGTTCCTGGCATCAAAAATGTGTGAATGGAAGCAATTTATCCACCAAGGAAATCTGATTGGCTGTATGTGGCCCCGCCCCTTTAGTGAATTTGGACTCCAGTCACCCAATGACCGACTGTAGCAAGTTTGAAGCCTCTGCCATTAAAAGTGTAAGAATAGCAGCAGTTTAAATATTCCCCTTGAAAATCAATAAGTGAATTTTGATTGGCTGTTGTAGGCTCCACCCATTTTCTTGAATCTTAATCGCATTCACCCAGTGACCAAGTGTGGCAAGTTTGAGAACCCTGCGATTAACAGTCTAAGAATGGCTGCAGTTTACATTTTCCCATTTAAAATAAACGGCTGAAATTTGATTGGCTGTTTTATGCTCCGCCCACTTTTCCTGGATTTGTAACCTCGGTCACCAAGTGACCAACTGTGCCATGTGTGGGGACTGTGGCTTGATTACTGTGAGAATGGCAGCCTTTTACTTTTTTTCAATTGACTTGAATGGGTGGAATCTGATTTGCTGTTTTTAGCTCCGCCCAGGTGTGCAGGGGGGCCGCGAGACCCCCAGAACATATCATCCCAGGTAGTAAGGGATCTGTATACCAAGTTCCGTTCAAATCGGTCAAGCCGTTTTTGCGTGATCGCGACACACACACACACACACACACACACACACACACACACACACACACACACACACACACACACACACACACACACACACACACACACACACACACACACACACACACACACACACACACACACGATTTTATATATATAGATTGATTAATTAATTTCTTTTTTTATTTATATAAAATCCTCTATTTTTAATTTTTTTTGTTTCCCCCCTCCCTTTCTCACCCTGACACAATGACAGTGATCGACTCTCATAGGCATCCGTCTATTGCTATGTGAGCCTCTCCAGGGGACAGCGTAGTGATCTGCCGCAGATCGCTCCCTCGGCCTCCTTCATTGCCGCGCGCCTCTGTCACCTCACTCCCAGTCCCAGCTAGCTTCCTCCAAACGGCAAACAAAGCCATTACTCAGGAAGTACTTCTGGGTAGCAGCCATCTTGGATTTCCTCCACCACTGATAAGAGGTTACACTGGCTGCAAAAGATGAACGGGGACCTGTTCCATGGGAACATGCTGATTGTCTAAAAGAAAAGGGAGAAAAAAAAAGGAAAAAAAAAGGAGGAAGGAAGGAGGAAAAGGGGAAAAGAAGGGGAAATAAAAACGATGAACGGGGCCACCGAGAGCGGCGTGGAATGGCGCAGATTGATCCGGGAGACGGCGTGGAGGAGATAGTATGTTTTTTTTCCCTTCTTTTTTCATGCCGCCTCGGGTTCTCTTTAAGCACTGTGAGAAATGTGTCAGTGCTATATAAATACATAATCGTAATAATTTATGACTCAATAACCAAGAAAAAAAAACGTATAAACTCTCGTAATATTTTGAGCAGCCTACTGGATAAATACATTAACAGAATAATAAAGCGAGAGCGCTCAGCCATTTACACCCGCTTTATTAGTTTTTAATCCGGTGGTGAAAGCAGAGCGGACAGGCAGGAGCTGTACGGAGACGCTGAAGGCCAAGGTGATAAAATTCCAGCCCAGGAAGCCATGCTCGAGCTCCCTTCAATGTATCTGAAACCGTACAGCGCTAGCAGACCGCAGGCCGACCACACGAGTAGAGAGCAGCAATCTCTCCCCGCCTAATGAAGCTGGTAGATGTCCAAAAATGAGATGGATCAATAGAAAGATCTTATAACTACGAGGGAGCAGCGGCTCTGAAATGAAAGCCCGCGGGCGTAAAAAATACGTGCTAGTTTATAGCGTATACCGCGCTTTATAGTGTTTGTCTGCTTTTATCCTTATTTTAGACATATTTCCGAAAGCAAAGCTGGCGAGTCAGATAAATAA